>NW_022639695.1:150104-153147 GCF_010583005.1 Odontomachus brunneus
CCCCCCCTCTCGCCGCTCCAACCTGCTGGGGTCTCAGGGACCGAGCCCGACCCACCTCTACTGTCCTGACTGAGGTTTTATGGGAGGAGTGGGCAACATACCTCTTCCCCCTTATGGTCAGGCCGCGTCATACTCTGGGAAAGGAGTCAGCGACCGCGTATGCGGGAGAGCCGCCTCCCTCCCTTCCTGAGGCGCCTAGTCATGCTCCTCGTTACCGGGGGTTGCTCGCCCACTAAGTGGAGCGCGCTCTCTCCGGCGTGCCTTCTAATGTTGCGCCCCCAGGTTCTTCCTCGCCGGCGAGAGTCTCCGGCTGGACCCGATAGAGAGCTTGGCCCACCCGCAGGTACACCGGGGGAGGGGACTCCCAATGTATCGTCCCCTCCCCGTACGCGAGTGCGCTGCTCCTTTAGGCCGCGTAGATGTGCGGCTGGGTGAGGCGCTCTTTGTCTTCTCCTTGGGCACCCTTCCACATTCCGAAGAGACGTCTCCCTTCGTCTCTCTCTTTCGACTTCCTTCTGCGACACAACCGTGTCGCAGAATGAAGTGACGGCAGACTAGCCCTCAACTTCCCCTAACATGGCTTTGATAAGGGCCGAGGGAGAGAGGTTCGCCTTCACCATCCCGATCAGAACACGACGCTCTTGCTCTCAGGAGGAACACTCCTCCAAGGTATGCTGCGCCGAGTCCACCTCAGCACCACAGTGATGGCAGCGGGAAGTGTGTTTCCTTCCTATCCTGTGCAGGTATTCACCGAAACCGTGTACGGGGAGCATCTGCGTTGCCCGGAAAGACAACTCTTCGTGAGCCCTGTCTACCTATTCCTGTAGACAGGGTCAGATGGCCTCGGTGACCCGACATCTCGAGTGGCCCGTCACTCCCTCCAGGTGGATGCTCCACCTAAGGAGGAGGCGTTGACGGACCTGCTTTCTGGCCAAGCCAATGGCTCTGGCTAGGTGTTCTCAGCCAGACCTGGGCCAGGCGGACGGCGATCCACCGCTGAGTGCGGTGGACTAGCGAAATATTATAATTCGCTGGTTTCTCGTCACCTCGCTTGCCCAGACCCTATACAGGGGCACAGAGTGGACGACGTCAGCATATAGCCGCCTCGACCTCTTTTTTGGACCGCCGAGGTTGGGGAAAGGAGGTTGTCTAAGGTACTCGCCATCCTGCCCAACTTGGGGACCAGAAGCTTAAAATGTTTCTCGAACCCCCAAGTACCATCCAAGATACCCATCCAAGAGTCCCAAATACTTGATCGTGGGAGCCGCCCTCACGAAAATATCGTTGATTCGGACCCGGGCTTTTGGCGGCTCTCCTTTCGACCCATCATGCATAAACATGATTTCTGTCTTATGGGGAGCCACTTTGAGGTTCATTCTTTTTAGAGAACACACTACCTGGTCCACCGTCAGACGCCCCAAGACCAGAGCGTCCCTCCAGCCCGTGCCCCCGGCCAACACCAAAGTGTCGTCTACGTAACAGACGACGGTGCAGCCTTTAATACGGAGAACACGACATTCGGTCGTACGCGACATTCCATAGCAAGGGGCCTAACACAGACTCCTGCGGAACGCCGCGATAGACCGCCCTTCCACACTGGAGTTCCACCTTGTTGCGGATAATGGCAACCAAATAGGGGAGACTCTGAAATGGGCCAACCCCTCCTCCACTCGGTCCCATTGGAAGGAATTAAATGCGTTGGCAATATCAAAGGTTATCGCCAACATAACTCTCCCCTTCCTCACGACGGCCTCCGAGAGGGATCGGACGCGTAAAATTACGTCTACCGTCGATCGTGCCTCCCGGAAGCCGTATTGCTTGTTGTTGAGCCTAGGACTACCCCGGGATAGGTACCGAACGAAGCGAGAATGGATTATTTTCTCCAATAACTTCCCCGCCTGGTCCAGTAGGCATATCGGCCTAAATGCGGAAGGGCTGTTCTCCGCCTTGCCCCCTTCCTCAAGAGAACCAACTTGGCCCTCTTCCAGAAGCTGGGGAACATCCTAGTCTTTAGGCAAGAGATGAAGAGCCGCATAAAATGGCTCCCGCAAGGCCAAGGCCCAAACCGGCGCCTTATCTTTAGCGCCAAGCCTCTTGACGGCATTGGCCATCTCCACCTCCGTGACCCCGACGTCCTCCATCTCCGCGTCTGAGGGGGGCTCTCGTAAGGGGGGATATTGTTATTTCCCCACGGAAAGAGGACCTCTACGATCTCGTCGAGGAGGTCAGGGTAATATTGATGAAGACTGACAAGTGAACCTAGGCAACCCGAAAATTCAGAAAATTTTGAAACATTGTGTGCAAGTAGAATAATACATCCATAATATAAAACTATTTTTTGTTTCTGATAAATTTCAATTTAGGAGGTAAAACCACCCCTCGAAAAAACATGACGGTAATTATACATTTTAACAAAGCATCCTCCAATGACCTTGATCTTGACATATGTTATAGAGGTCACCCTCCTGAGTAACTCTTAAAAAGTTTTAGGCGGCGCTCGTTGTTTCTTAAAAAATTATTAACAAAAGAAGTTGCATAAAATGAATGTAATTTTTGGACACCGTATATACAAAAACAACGAATTTGTAAGCTAGGAAGATGCTTGCTACACACATATACACACACACACTGTTTGGCTATCTGTGCGCTATACGCTATACGATAAGTTATCGTATACAAGTATGCAGGGTTGGGAAAGTTACTTTATAAAAGTAACTCGTTACCGTTACCGTTCCTTTTTCTAAAAAGTAACTCGTTACCGTTATTCGTTACCAATTTCAAAAAGTAACTCGTTACCGTTACCGTTACTCAAAAAATAATGAGTCGTTACAAATTTCGTTACTTTTTTTATATACAAAACAAACTTTATGCATGATTTTTTATATAAAAATTATTAATATGCTGTAAATGTAAATAAAATTTTTTTTTATTAAAAATCGCAGATTTTATTTCAAAATAAGTTTTTATCGAAATTCTTTATTTATTTTTAAGAGAATTTGTTGCTCGATGGTATCATCGTACAAATGTCCTCTTTGCGGGGTTA
>NW_022639695.1:153157-153404 GCF_010583005.1 Odontomachus brunneus
ATCTTTAATTTTGTCGGTTACCTGCGTAGACTGATTTTGTTTGCTCCATAATTTCGATAATTTGGCAAATATTGCGAATTAATCATATTTATTTGCTACCGACGCGCTATTCCGTTCCGTTTTTGCTCGCGATTGCCAGTCGAGTTGGCTTTCGCAGTCGGTAGTCTGATACAGGCTTAACAACTCGTCTACAATAGAGGTCGCAAGTCGTAAGAAATTGACCAATCACAGTTGAATATTCTTCTCT
>NW_022639695.1:153414-153698 GCF_010583005.1 Odontomachus brunneus
GTTATCTAATCCTTGTAGAATAGCCGTAACCAATGGATGACAATCTATAAAATTAGATTTATTAAGGTTTTCTAATTTTTGTTGCAAGGTACTCAGAACTGGTAGTAAATACCCCATGTACATCCCTATATCACTTTGTAATATATCTAGTGCACGCGCCAAAGGTTCCATTACCTAATCCAAATAAAAAATCAAAAGAATTATAAATAATTAGATGATTAACAGAATTATATAAATAGAAATTATACAACGTAGGCTATTTTAATGCCCTTAGTATAATGAGA
>NW_022639695.1:153708-158579 GCF_010583005.1 Odontomachus brunneus
TAAAGTCGATCCGACTTTGTAAGAATATCATAAATATTTTTGTCAATTTTAATTGACATTGAGATCAATTTTTCGTGCACAGATTGTGGCATTTTGAAAAAATATGTTTTCTTAACTCAAATCAATATAGAAAGCTATTCCGCGCTTTGTTTATATTGAGTAGCCCGTCCGTCAGTCCAGATAAATACATATATCATACTTGGATAGATCAGATGCAATCGGCGGCCATCGGATCTCTTCGAGAAATGTTGCTATCTCCCTTCATCGAGCACCCGACACACTCGCAAGCAGCGGTTCTCCGCGCGCGACACGGGATCGTGCACGAACTTCCGAACCCTAGCCATCAGACTGCTGACAGGGTCTGCTAACAAATTCTGACATCAGATTGGCGGCAGATTGTACGCAGATCCTGTCACTTCATAGATTCTTCAATTAAATTTTTGGTAGAAAATTTTCTCATAATTACTCAAAGAATGAGCGCTTTCTCATAAATACTCATAAATACCATGAAAAAGAAAGTTTTTCTATATTATTTTTTCATAATTTTTAAAATTTTTTCTGGTAAGATTCGAACTTGAACTGAAAACATCTTTTGGATAATCGTCCGTCGCCTTAGATACTACGCCAATTTCTCACTTGATAAAAAATGCTTTGTATTGCCCACTTAAAGTTTAATGAAGAAAAATCTTAGAGTTTGTTCGCTTTTTTAACCGCAAAATATAGACGAAACCGTTTAACGTATAAATAATGTAAGAGAGACCGGCACGATAATTCGAAATTAATTTTCTACCAAGGACTGTATAGAAAATTACTGCAATAAAACAGCAGATAATGACATTTTTCCATCATGCTAATAAAATACTGTGCTTTTATATGTGCGAATTAATTTGTCCGATTGTCCAGTTCAGATTGTATTAAGTTTTATCAAAATTGAAGCATAATATATTTTCAAATAAACCATCACAAAAATTCTGTGAAAATTATTTACATAGCGAGACTAATATTTTATTCGGTGCTGCTGCCTTGAGTACTTATTGCATGACGGTTAAATCGTTCAGATTTAATGACATAATAATATTAAAAAATAATAATAATATGAGAAATTGTGAGAATAATTTTTACCAGGGATGAAATATGTACGCCTTTAAATGGTCATTTAACCGTTATACTATTCTATACTTGTACTCGTCATTTCTCTATTATTGTTGCTTTTTTACAAATAATGTGTAATACAATTTTAAAAAGTAAAAATTTTTTTTTATTGTGTATATATGTACAATTATTGTAAAATATAATTATCTTGACTCCTCTCGGGGTTTTACATGGTGTGTATGTGAAACTACCTCATTTAATAACGTACATATGGCCCTTGATAGAATTAAATAGCCTATCTAGGAAACAGAATCTGTCGATAGGCTCTGCGCACAGTTTGTCACTAATATGTCGTCAGAATAGATTCTGTGTGCAATCTGTTGCCATTCTGTCTACAGACACTATTGATAGACTGCGCAAAATCTGCTCGTGCAGGTTTGGCTAGCTAGGTATATATACACATAATAACATCTTTTATTGTTTATGAATACGTAAAAATTTTTTCTTTTGTGGTTGCTTATTTCTGAAGTTTTCTTTTTAGAACGATTTTTCTTATTATTCATTTAAAGAAACAAGAACACTTATTTACAAAGAAAATAAGTGTATATATAATACATATACATACATATATATATATATATATATATATATATATATATATATATATATATATAAGGTGTAGTAAAAAGAAATCCATTATTTTTGCATGAAATTGAAGGCTTTATTTAGCATAGTTAGAATGATCCGAGTTAGGTCAAATATGCACCGTTTTGTTCGATAACTTGTTGCCATTTTGAAGGTAATTCCTTTATGCCTTTCTCATAGAAACCCTTGTCTCTATTGGCAAAAAACTGGGACAATTGATTTTCACAAGCTTCTCTTGAGGCGAATTTTTCACCAGCAAAATCATTCGCCATAGACAGGAACAGGTGGTAATCACTTGGTGCCAGGTCCGGACTATAAGGTGGATGCATAAGAACCTCCCAACCAAGCTCCCGGAGCTTCTGGCGAGTCACTATCGATGTGTGTGGCCTGGCGTTGTCCTGATGGAACACAATTCCTCTCCTATTGGCCAAAGCTGGCCGCTTCTGGGCGATTGATTCCTTCAGACGGTCCAATTGTTGACAGTACAGGTCCGAATTAAGAGTTTGGCCGTAGGGGAGCAGCTCATAGTGGATGATTCCCTGCCAATCCCACCAAACACACAGCAAAGCCTTCCTGACCGTCAATCCTGGCTTGGCCACCGTTTGCGCCGGCTCACCGCGTTTCGACCACGACCGTTTTCGCTTGACGTTGTCGTAAGTGACCCACTTTTCATCACCAGTCACCATCCGCTGCAGAAATGGGTCGATTTTGTTGCGATTCAGCAGCGATTCGCAGATGGAAATTCGGTCCATGAGGTTTTTTTTGCGTTAACTCGTGTGGCACCCATACATCGAGCTTCTTTTTGTATCCAGCCTTATTCAAGTGGTTCCAAACGGTTTTTTGTGCAATGTTTAGCTCCTGGGCAATCGAAACAGTGCTTACATGACGGTCGGACTCGACGGTTTCCATTATTTTATCGACATTTTCGACAATTGGCCTTCCAGAGCGTGGTGCATCTTTGACATCAAAATTACCGGAACGGAATCGACGAAACCAAAATTGCGCGTGATTGGCTGTTACAGTATCAGGACCATAAACACTATTCATATTTTCAGCCGCCTGGCTTGCGTTTTCGCCTTTATTGAAGAAAAATTGTAAAATATGGCGTATTTTCTCTTTGCTCATGTCCATTTTTGACGCGCGTTCAAACAATACTGAGTCAAACAATCACAAAATTGTCTGAGAAGTTTTTTTAATACGAAATCTTATCTTTCTAGCGCCATCTAGCGTAAACCGATCGCACTTATACAACGCGAGATACACATTACTAAAGCCATCTATTGGAAAAATAATGTATTTCTTTTTACCTTGTGCGTGCGTGCGTGCGTGTGGAAACAAACTATGTGTGTGTATGTGTGTGTGTGGAAACAAACTATATGTGTGTGTGTGTTTGTGTATAGTTTGTTTCTAGACAAATAGGTGTACTATACTTTTATAATTTTTTAAAGCACAATAGTGAAAGCTAGTAAAAACCAGCATGGATTTTGTAGTGCCATAAATTTTATAATTTTACACAAAACTCATTCGTTATTTTTGTTGGCCACAACTGGAACAACGCAACAACCAGTTCTAACCACCCTATGACCAAAAATGGAGCATTATATTAATACATAATCTAGTTTTCGACACCTATTAGTTTTTGCTTAATAGGAATCAAATACGTGGTTATGCATATTTAGATTAACTTTTAGACTTTCCGTAAGCCGATAATAGAAACATTCATTCACAATTATGTTTTTATATAATAATTCTAACGTTTATCTCATCTCGTATCCTTAACGTTTTGCACAAATGCAGCAGTTCATTTACCTTCGGTTATACATATTTAGTTAAAGGCTGTGTTCGCTTTGAGCGCTTACGCGCTGTAAACGTCATTCTATCTTTATCGCTCATTACATGCGGGAAGAAGATAGAATGACGCTTACAGCGCATAAGCGCCCAAAACGAACGCAGCCATAGAAGAAAGAAAATTCTACATTCGTTAGCGAGTAGTATGACCAATAGAAATGCTGTAAAAACAAAATATTGTCACTTACGTAACGCGAATATGAATCATAGACTAAATAATTTGAATCCTTAAAGATTCCTTAAAGTAACCACAAATAGAGCAGTGGCCACAAATGGAGCACCGACACTACCGTCAATTCAGACTTTCTGCGACGAGATAGTAGAGCATTAAAAGTCATTTAAGTGAAAGAAAAGATAGAGATATTTTTACACAGATCTAATGTATTTGTAATATACCTTCTTAGGAGCCAAATGGTGAAAAAATAAGCCATTGTAACAAGGAATTTGATTGTAATGATGGCGTAACTTGCATACATCAGACTTGGGTATGTGATGGTGAGAATGACTGTCCAAATGGTGAGGACGAATTCCTGCAGAGATGTCAAAATGTCACATGTAGGCCTGATCAATTTCAATGTGAAGATCGTCGTTCTTGTATATCAGGTACCTAAGACTTGATTAAATATACTATATTAACAAGGAAATGTTCTGAATTGTTCAATCGATTCCAAGTTTAAACTAAAATAGAATTCTTCTAGAGGATATATATATATATATATATACAGGGTGGACCATTTTAATCCATCCAGTCGAATATGTCGAAAACCAAGCACGGGAGAGAAAAATTTTTCAGACAAAAGTTGTTTGGTTTCGAGGGGACCATAAGATGTACTATTGCTTTGACCTTGAAGAATTATTTGAAAGTCACATGAAAGTCACCTCAATTTTTTTAAACCGCATCCCCTATTTTTTATTACATATTCTTGTAGCTGACCTCGAGAGCTTTCCAAAACATTGTAATGAAATGTTTCTTCATTGAGTACTTTTCGAGTTATAAAGCTCCAAAGTTGCAATATGAAAAAATTCAAAATATCTCGTAAAGTATTCACTTTCCGTCTTATCTTACACGATTCAACTAGTCAAGGCAAGAATTGGACATGATCCAACCGGTCAAGGCAAGATCTGGACATGATCCAACCAGTGAAGGCAAGATCTGGATATGATCCAACCAGTGACTGGTTGGATCATGTCCAGATCTTGCCTTGATCGGTTGGATCATGTCCTGATCTTGCCTTCCCTGGTTGGATCATGTCCAGATCTTGCCTTGACCGGTTGGATCATGTCCA
>NW_022639695.1:159138-159276 GCF_010583005.1 Odontomachus brunneus
TATTAACAATGAAAACGTGGTATTTTTATTGTTAATTTATTGCAGAATCGTAAGCATGGATTCTCAGTAAGAGAAATCGAAGAATTTGAATTTCGTCGATTACAGCGCCATCTATCATGAATCGAGAAAAATGTTTCA
>NW_022639695.1:159613-169127 GCF_010583005.1 Odontomachus brunneus
TATATATATATATATATATATATATATATATATATATATATATATATAATATATATAATATATACAGGATCCTATGATGACCCTTGGTGAGAACGTAGAACGGATTGAGGTGAGCAAGAAAGTTCTGTGCCGTTTTGCGACATTCGCAATAATTTTTGAGAAATTAATTATTTTGTCTCAACAAATTAGTGTACAGAAAGCGGCAGCGGAAAGAAAGATGCCTTTATTCGACGTGCGACCGTGACACTCGCGAATCGTATATCGCCGCGTCCTTCCGCCCATAGCTACGACATTGCGAGTCTATTTGCGAATATCGCAAAACGGCACAGGACTTTCTTGCTCACCTCAATTGCTCTACATTCTACGTTCTACGTTCTCACCAAAGGTCATCATGGGACTTTGGGACACCCTGTGTGTGTGTGTGTGTGTGTGTGTGTGTGCGTGTGTGTGCGTGTGCGCGCGTGTGTGTGCGCGCGCGCGCGCGCGCGTGTGTGTGTGTGTGTGTGTGTAGGGTGACCCGCGTAAGACGTGCCAAGAGAAAAATATACGTAGAACAGATAAAAATGAACAAAAATTGTAGAAGTCATTTTACAAACAACCATGTAAAATTTCGAGATATTAATTAAAATAGTTGGGCATATCAGAGCGCGGCGACGCGGCTGGCGAAAAAAATTGACGATTGCTCGCTATCTTATAGACTAAAGAGGTTGGCCGTTTGGCAATGGGTAGCTCCATGTGTGCGTACGTGCACTCGTCCATTTTCTTCGCCGGTCGCGGCAAGTCGTATGTTCCGCCTGTCGCGTCGCGCGCTCTAATTTGTCCAACTATTTTTATTAATATCTCGAAATTTTACGTGGTTGTTTGAAAAATGACCTCTACAATTTTTATTCAGTTTTACTTATATTTCTGTTCTGCTTATATTTTTCTTTTAGCACACCTTACGCGAAACACCCTGTATATACAGGGCGTCCGATAACTGATCGACCAACCGCCGTGTACGAGTAAAACGGGTCAAAATAATCGTAAAAGTTATATACCATTTTGAAATTTTTTAAATATTTATTCCGTAATTAATTAAAATGTATAAACGAATGAGCAAACGAACGAGAAGCGGTAGAACAGGCTCTGTATGTAAAATAAATGGTTTACCTCTTAGCAACGATGAATATACAGCTGATTTCGAGGTGGAGTAACAAGCGACACAACAAGTGTCACAGAGCCTATTCTACTGCTTCTCGTTCGTTTGCTTATTTGTTTATACATTCTAATTAATTACGGAATAAATATTGAGAAAATTTCAAAATGGTATATAATTTTTACGATTATTTTGACCCGTTCTACTCGTACTTGATCGATCAGTTACCGGACATCCTGTATATTTATACACTCCCACACTCTCCTTCTCATATTAAGTGGGAATGTAGAACGGGTTGAGGTGAACATAAAAGTCCCATACCATTTTGCGATATTCGCAATAATAAATTAATTAATTGTAAAAGATTAAGGAAAAACGCACGCTGAATGGTTGACGGTGGAGCGCTCGCGGTCTAATTAATATAGCGCACGGATGACGGCGCGCGGTGATTGGAAAAACAACGCACCATTGCCTATATTGCTGCACTTCTACATCTCGCCTCAGCGCGATGCGGCAAGACGTAGGATCAGAACGATATAAGACGTGCGCTAACATCTGCCTGCTATATTACTGGGTCGCAAGCGCTCCTCCATTCAGCGTGCGTTTTTCCTTAATCTTTTACAATTAATTTCTCGGTTATTATTATAAATATAAATATCGCAAAACGGTATAGGACTTTTATGTTCATCTTAACCCGTTCTACATTCCCACTTAATGTGAGAAGGAGAGTGTGGAACACTCTGTATACAGGGTGTCTCAGAACAATCTACGAAGCTTTCGTGAGAACGTAGAGCGGGTTAAAATAAATATAAAAATCCTATATCATTTTGCGATGCTCGTAATAATAACCGAGAAATTAATTACGAAAGGTTAAGGAAAAGCGTGTGCTGAATGGTAGAGGACGGACCGCTCGAGTCACAGTGCAGCCTAATAACATAATATAACATAATAACATAGCCTAATAACATAGCGCGCGGATGTCGCGCGTGATTGGGAGACAATGCACCACTATCTACGTATATTTATACCACTGTACATCTCGCCTCGGCGCGGTGCTGCAAGACGTAGGAGCGCAGCAGTATAAGTAGTGGTGCGTTGTCTTCCAATCGCTACGCGCGACATCCACGCGCTATATTACTGGGCTGCACTGTGACTCGTGCGGTCCATCCTCTAGCATTCAGCACACGCTTTTCCTTAATCTTTCGTAATTAATTTCTTGATTGTTATTACGAGTATCGCAAGACGATATAGGATTTTTATATTTATTTTAACCCGCTTTACGTTCTTACGAAAGCTTCGTAGATTGCTCTGAGACACCCTGTGTGTGTGTGTGTGTGTGTGTGTGTGTGTGTGTGTGTCTGTTAATATTTTTAATTAAAGTTTGTAAAAATTTTTTTGATCAGTTTTATTTTAATAAATCGTTAGAAATTATAAAATTCTGCATGCTACTATTTTCTTAAATGCAGAGATAATAGATGCAAATGGAAATTTGTATTATTTAAATCTCATAGAACAATTCTACAGGGTGTTTCCTCTAACTCGACCATTTAAAATATCTCCGTTGTTTTTGATGATACGGGAAAATACTACAGGGAAAACTTGTTCGATTGGAAAGGACACATATCATGACTAGCGAAAAATTTTTCTCGAGGTCATAGTTTTTAAGATTTCGAGGTCATCGCGATTTTTTAAATGGAATAGCCCATATATTATTACATATTCTTATAGCTTATTTCGAGAGCTTTTCAAAACACGATAATAAAATATTTTTTTGTTAAGAACTTTTCGAGTAATAACACTTGAAATTTCCAGCACTTTGACATAAAATACAAAATATCTCGTAAAATTTTCATCTTTCGGTTATCTTACCTTAATGCTTTTTTGCGCAGAATAATGAGACAAATTAATTAGCTTAAAAAAAAAACAAAAAATTTTTTACATAATAAATATGTAAAAATTTTTTTGTGCTTTTTTTTAAGCTAATTAATTTGTCTCATTTTTCTGCGCAAAAAAGCATTAAAGCAAGATAACCGAAAGATGAAAATTTTATGAGATATTTTGTATTTTATGTCAAAGTGCTGGAAATTTCAAGTGTTATTACTCGAAAAGTTCTTAACAAAAAAATATTTTATTATCGTGTTTTGAAAAGCTCTCGAAATAAGCTATAAGAATATGTAATAATATATGGGCTATTTCATTTAAAAAATCACGATGACCTCGAAATTTTAAAAACTATGACCTCGAGAAAAATTTTTCGCTAATCATAATATGTGTCCTTTCCAATCGAACAAGTTTTCCCTGTAATATCTTCCCGTATCATCAAAAACAACGGAGATATTTTAAATGGTCGAGTTAGAGGAAACACCCTGTATACAGAATTCTGGATTCAGAATCGATAAAACACTTTGAGACCTTTTCTTGTAAGTAATATAAAATTTATTTATAGTACAAACCGATTATGGTTATTATGAAATTAAACATAAAATTACTAACGATAGATTTATTGAACATATTAATATAATACCATAACTGTTCTATTTGTATATTTTACACACAATTACTTAGCTGCAATTTATATTTGAATTGAAAAAAATATCTAGAGATAACAATAATTTGAATGTTTAGGTCATTTGTATTGTAATGGTAAAACTGATTGCGCTGACGGAAGCGACGAAAGGAATTGCACGAGCAAAATCGTAAGCTGTGATCCACAGATTCAGTTTGAATGTAGTGAAGGCTCATGTATTCCGCTGGAACAAGTATGTAACAAAAATCGAGATTGTATAGGCTGGGAAGACGAGAGCATCCAGTACTGTGGCGTAAACGAGTGTTCAAAAAATAACGGCGGATGCTCACAAATTTGTGTCGATTTACCTATTGGTTATCGATGTGACTGTAACCCAGGATACAGGCTTATTGATAATCGTACATGCGATGGTAAGAGAAAGAATTTCTGTTTAATATGACTAACAATTCTAGATTCTATATACAAAATATCCCAGACTCACCTCCGCAATTTTTGTGGGAACAGAATGGGTTAAGGTAAACATAATAATAATAATAAGTCCTATATAGTTTTGCGATATTTGCAATAATAGTTGGTATATTAATTGTGAAAGATTAAGCAAAAAGTGCGCGTTGATTTGTAAAGAAAGGAACGTTCGAGCCGCTCGAGTAGTGCGGCCCAGTAATAGCCGCATGGATGCCGGCGCGCGGCGAGGAGGCCAACGCGCCGCTGCTTGTGCTTATATTGTCACGCTCAAATCAACGCGCACTTTTTCGTTAATTTTTTACAATTAATATCTCGAATATTATTGAGAATATCGTAATAATATAATATATGATGTATAGGATTTTTTATGTTCAGCTCAATCCGTTCTACATTCTCACAAAAATTGCGAAGGAAAGTCTGGGATACTCTGTATAATAAAGTCTAATCTAACATCTTATTATGCTTACCTTATAAATATGAATATTGAAATTAAGATATTGTATTTCAAAATAATGCTTATGATAGAAATTGTTTTATTTTTTAGATATTAATGAGTGTTTGGAGCCCGGTAGCTGTTCTCAATTTTGCCAGAATGAAAAGGGCAGCTTTAAATGTAGTTGTGCCACTGGTTATCTTAAAGATCCACGAAATCTAACACGTTGTAAAGCCGCTGAAGGTCATGCGAGCTTGTTGTTCGCTCGTCGACATGACATCAGAAAGGTAGCTTTGGATCGTCAAGAAATGACCGCCATCGTTAATAACACTAAAATGGCAACAGCTTTAGACTTTGTCTTTCGCACTGGAATGATTTTTTGGAGTGATATTAGTGAAAAGAAAATTTACAAGTAAGTGTCATAATTGCGTGTTGCAGCTAAGAAACTTTAATCAGTTTAGTTTATAGTTATTATTTTTATTTATTATTTATTTATTTGTTGTTCAGCTTAGAATGACTTCCGTTTTATAAGTTTTAGTTTTTTATATATTTAATATAACCAGCAACGTACACATATTGACCTATCTTGACATGTACACTATTTCAGAACAGTTGAATATTTTTTCTTGATGCGTATTAGAACATAGCCAAGACTCGAAATTTGTTTTGATCAATTCCGAGAGGTCAAATTCTTTCAGTGAACCATTGGTTATCATTTCAAATTGCATTAGAAAATTATTCAAACTGTTATAAAATTTAGTGTACAAAAATAAACTTAAATATTGCGACGTAATTCGCGAAAGATCGTGTCGCGAAGGCGAACAGTCGCCTGTTCGCCACGTCGACAAATTATCACAATCGCGACACACGAAAACGGAACACCGTGCACCGTAGTTGGACACCAGGTGCAGAAAAGGCCGCACCACCTCGGAACACTAAAAAACGCGATAACACTTGAAATTCGTGTGATCCTGGGACTGTACGGGACCGGCAGCTCCCCGTTATTTAAGCGGCGAGGGGGGAAGGGGGTTCGGTAGATAATGGAAAAGAGAGAGAAGATGACCCAAGAATCTGTGATCGTCAGTTCTTTATTAAGCGGGGCTCACTCGCCCCGAAATCTAGTGCGGTACATTCTCCGCCGTTAACGAGACCGTCGCTACGCGGTCTTCACAGTACTCACGACATGAGATCGCGTACGCGGCGATCACGGCCCAAGGATAGTTTCCTCGGGCGAGCTTCGGCTCTGGCAGCCGCTCTGCAGACGGGACGACGGTAACACAAAATTCGACGAACGATACGAAAAATCTAGAGCAGATAGCAGGTTTTAGGCGACGGCTTGCCCTGCAGGTGGCCGGTTCCTCGGCGGTCCTCTCTTTCCTGCTCGCTTGGCTCAGGCGCTCGTCTGCTCATGCCTCCGCTCGGTCGCTCGCTCGTCTTTCCACCCTCGCACACACACAAAAAAATCGGTGCGCTGCTTCGCACGTTATTAGCTTCTCGCTCGGGGTTTTGCCGTTAGCGATAACTTCGGTATTGTTAGCGGTTTTAAGCTGCGCTCACGGCGATGGTCACGGCTAGGCTGTTGGATCGGCCGTTCTTCTCCGATCCCAAATCCTGAGAGATCCCTCCTCGTCGCTCTTCTCCTCGGCTAGGATTCCAAATCTTTAGAAAATCCTCGCGACTTTGATCGGCACATCATTTCTTCTAACCGGGATTTCTTCGGAAAAATATTGTCTTCCCGATATCGCTCTTTGCTCCTCACCACTGTATTCGCCAAACGTCAGCTGGAACGTAAACACAGCTGACACGGTATCGAATCTTAACACGCCAGCCAGGTTCTCGTGTTATCGAATATTCTGGAGCCGTAGAATATTCGGAAACGTCAGAGACTAGTAGAGTGATCAGAATAAGCGAGAATATTACAGCGCTAAATAATGCGAGAGCGATCACCTGAGCGAGAGCGATGAGCGACGAACTGACGACTAACGTTCCTCCGTCCCACGTCGTACTCGGATTCCTCTGGTCCTGGTGGCCGGCAAGGGAAGCTGAGGGGGTACAAATTCTGGGACGAGATGACCTACTCATTTGCTCTATACCTGCTCGCAATGATTTTCCTACTGACTCAAAAGACGAAAAAGAAAGATACTCCGGGACACGATAATCGGAAATAGTCGCGAAATCAGTACGCTTCTTATTGGGACGGGCGCTTCCGAGGCTGCTATGTCACAATATAATACCATCATGATTGCTCATATTGCATCTATATTCTTTATTTCCTCTCACTTTTTTCTATCTTCAATTTAATCTATTTTATTAATCTTTCATATATCTTAGGTCTCTTTGTATCAATTTCGATTAAAGCTTAACTCAAATTTAAATTTTTGTCTGAATAGAATCTAAATTCGGATTAAGATTTACTCGGTAGAAACAAGTATAAGTAAACTAATTAAGGTTCCTCTTGCCGTGGTTATTTTTTATTTATTTATTTATGACATTATTTATTCATTTTTTATTTATGACAGAAGTTAAAAAATGCTCAAAAATTTTATAAAGTACGTCGAAACAGAAAGTTATATCCAAGAAATGACACTTAAAATTGATTAGGCATCCTTCTAAACTCTCCGTATACTTTCCTTTTGCTCTAACAATCAATAGATTCATAGAAGTAATGTAACATGCAACTATTTATCTTTTTAACCCATTAACGCCCACAGGACAGAATTTCGACATTGAAGTTCGAGTTGATGCCGTTCAATGAATTTGAGAAAAACAAAGTTCCAAACTACCTTTTCCTATGTTTTTGAGGGTGCTCTTTCAAATGGTGATGGTTAAAAAATTCTTAAAAAATATTTAACCATGGAAAAATTAAAATTAATCCAAAGAAACGTCATTTTTCGCTTGCATTTTTTTTTTGTAATGACTTTTCGTTCTCTTTTCATTTTTTTTTATGACTTAAACCTATTCAGATCGTGGCCTCGATGTCTGAACTTAAAATAAATAAAGTTAGTAAGGTCTAAAAAATTGTTACTAAAACAAAATGGCGGCCTAATTGAAAATTTTTTTTTCAAAACTTTACGAATTTTTTTCTCGAAAATGATAGACTTTATCAAAAATTTTCTAAGAACAAAAATGTCTTAGAATTGGTCAAAGAGTACTCTCAAATTTTTTCAGAATGTTCCGAAGCAATTTTCGATTTTTCGAAAAATCGTAAAATCGATATTTTGAAAAATTTCATCAAAAAATCTGAAAAAATTTGATAATATTCTTTGACTAATTCTGAGACATTTTTGTTCTTAGAAAATTTTTGATAAACCCTACAAGAAAAAAAATATGTATGCTTTACGAAAAAAAACTTCCAAATTTTTGTTTGATATTGAAGAATACGTCTTTAGCCATTTATATTTTATAAATGTTGCCCGATTCTCACCGCGAGGAGGTAGACGTCACCGAGAATCTTTATTTATTTATTTTTATTTTTTTTTATTTTTTTTTAATTTTTTTCTTTCTTTAATTTTTTTTTAATTTTTTTTCTTTCTTTAATTTTTTTTTATTTTTTTTCTTTTTTTCATTTTTTTTTATCATTTTTTTCTTATTTATTTGTGAGTTTTATTGAAACATTGAAGACAGAAATATAAATTGCAGTCCTCACAAATCTTATGACTTCTGACTGAACATTTTCCGTCATTACAATATTTTTTCACATCATGCTTGAGTACATGAGTTTCTTTTCTTTTTATCTGCGATTTTGCCAGATAATTTCGACTGATATCAAGAGCAAATTCTTTTGACCCTACTTTACGATCATCATTGTTACATATATTATATAAAACAGTGGCGTTAGTTATAGATGATTGTATCAAGCGAATGAAAACAACCCATGTCCACTTTTTTGATCTTACTATCGGGAGAAGCCTATTGCAGTGTTGATCGTGTACATCAACACCTCCCATAAATTTATTATAATACGTGAAAGCATTCGGATATTGTAAATTTGTTTTCTTTTTCTCTGTTTTATTATAACGATTAATAGTTGATAGTGGTGTAACACCAGCAGCAGTTGACAGAATCGAAACAGGTTTGGAATCAACGACTGTTATAAAATTCATTTTGCTGCCTTTTTCGTGCTTTACTACGTATGTGCCTTTAGCAGCTTTTTTATCCACTTCATTTTTTTCCGAAATTCTGTCACTTCTAACCGTACCAGTAGCTCTAAGACCGATTTTTTTCATGTGCACCAACAAATCCGGACTAGTAAACAGGTTGTCAAAGTAGATATGATATTGAGGCAATTTTCTTTTAGAAGTTTCTATAAGTAAATGTTGCAGCATTTGAAGAACGACTCGACTTCCTTGGGCACAGTTAGGTAAAAAATCGCCTGAAGTTGACTTTTTTCCACAGTATATATCGCAGTCAAATAAGTAACCTTCGGCACTGCATAAGGCCCACATCTTGATCCCAAATCTAATGGGTTTAGATTTTATGAACTGTTTGAGGGAATTTCTTCCAAAATATTTAATCATCATCTCATCGATAGAGAGAGCAGTCGAAAAAAATCCAAATTGCCTGATGTTTTTTCTGAATATATTTAGGATTTTTCGGACACGCCAAACTTTGTCATTGTCGTTTTGATCATTTGGCGTTGAATATTTTAAGAATGATTTTATTTTTTCAAATTCATTCCGCGACATTGCTGATTTTACTTTTTCCGATTCCAATAACGGATCGGTAGACCAATAGTCTCTTTGAGATAGCCTTCTATTGAAGATGGAAAATATAACTATTCCAATAAACATCTCTAATTTATCTAGAGAAATGTCACAACCATTAGCAATCGTACAAGGTATAATGTACTCCTTCAAATCAGATGAAAAAAATAACTCAAACAGTTCCGTAAAAGTAAGAGATGCTAACTGTTTTTTATCCTTCTCAGAGAGCAGTATTTCATTTGTCAAAATTT
>NW_022639695.1:169137-169367 GCF_010583005.1 Odontomachus brunneus
TGCATGCGAAAAATGACGTTTCTTTGGATTAATTTTAATTTTTCCATGGTTAAATATTTTTTAAGAATTTTTTAACCATCACCATTTGAAAGAGCAGCCTCAAAAACATAGGAAAAGGTAGTTTGGAACTTTGTTTTTCTCAAATTCATTGAACGGCATCAACTCGAACTTCAATGTCGAAATTCTGTCCTGTGGGCGTTAATGGGTTAATATCGCATTTGATGTACAAG
>NW_022639695.1:169377-175366 GCF_010583005.1 Odontomachus brunneus
CTATTTCTTTATTATTTTGTCACGTTAATTTGACGGTTATTTATTTATTGTTGAAGCAAAAAGAAAGTTATTCGAACCATTTTAGAAGTGTATTTAAACGATTGCAAGTATTATTTTTTAGATGTATCTTTTTATTTCGACGCACTTTGTAAGAATTTCGAGCATTCATTTCCTTATTTCTAAAGAAATTTACATCATTAAACAAGATTTCGCGGCGGGAGCCTTAAAACAAAAATAAACTTCAACTTCAAAGCTGAACTAAATGCAAAAATAAAAATAACATATTTCCCAGATATCTCTACTAGCAAAACTGAAATTCTAAAATATACATAACAAAATAAATATTGGGCTGAAAAAAAAGTAATGTCATATTTTAGCTCAAAATTGTGTGGAAGAAGTTTATTTATATATAAACACATCAATCAGTAATATAACAGTTGTTGTTTTCTTTAATCTTTTGTAATTTTTCGGGCAGTTGCATAATTTTTCGTGCGTAGAACTCAGGCGTTTTCTTAATGAAGAACTACTAAAGGTGATTTCTGTAGTGCTCTAAAGAAGTAAACGCTTTATTATTAAAGAAGTTTTGCAAAAATCGGAACAAGTAATAATGAAAGAATGTTAAATGAATATGTTGGGTGCGATAAAATATCCCATCCGAATTGTAATATTTTTTTCTGGATGTCAAAGACGAGATCAAAGATGAGATCTAGCGTTTTCCTAATGCAATAAAACGCTCTTTTTATTCACCAAGCATTTCTAGGCGTTTTTTTGCAATGACTTTTTTCAATTTATCCATTTGGACACAGTACTTGTTCGAATTAACTTTTAAAGTCTCACTGAGATATATGTTATCCCAAAATCGCGTTTGTAACAAATCAACGGATTTTAGTAATCCTTGTTGCAGTACTTAGGAAAAACAATTTTTTATATTGAACATATGTTAGTTGTATCAAAAAGAAAACAAGATATTTTATAGAAAAAATTTATAAAAATATATTGAAAACGCCCTTCCTCCCTCGTTCTTTTTCGTACATAATAAGTATTAATAAGTATTATATACATACATAAGTATTATATACATACATAATAAGTATTATATTCATTTCCATCAATTTTGGTTAATTTAACCGACTGGTTATTCCAACGGAATTGATCAATCGCATCTATCAAGTCTGACTAACGAGAAATATGGTTGATCAGTTCCATTGGAATAACCAACAGGTTAAGTTAATTAAAGTTGGTAGAAACGAGCATTATTGAATTAAATATACATAAACATATGATACCAAAATGCCATATACTGGTCTTGCGGTCGCTAATGATGTGCCTGAAGTGATAAGTGAAAAATTCAATAAAAATTGAAATTTCTAAATTTGAACCAATTGGTTTGAAATTTTGTATATTTTAGCTTTTCTAGTCACTGAACGAATCTAAAGGTTAGAATTGCAAAATTGAAAATAGCAGATTTAACATGGCGGCCAGTAAATACTGAAATATTATAAATTTTGATAATTCAAAATTCTACAACTTTATTGGAAAAAAGTGTTCAAACCGTTTCTGAATTATATATACAGGGTATAGCAAAAGTACTGGAACGGCAAGATAACTCGGCGGGGGAGCATTTTAGAGAAAAATGTTTCAGACAAAAGTTGTAAGGCTTAAAAAAACGCATTCAACGATAGTAGTTCTTTGACATAGAATGGCGTCGCCAAAGTCAGAACAAGGTTAACTTTGCTTTTTTAAATAGAAACACATATTTTTTATTACGGCATTTTATTCAACGTAAAAATGCAAACACTTTTGCTTGAAAAAATTTTTTATACGACCTCTATTTTCTAAGACATTTACGTAAATATCTCCAAGATTATTGGTTTCAATAATTTTTTACTTGAATTCTATCAACTTTACCAAAAAATATCAAGAAATAAAAATTGCTTATTTTGTTTTCTCTGAAGAGCTCTGAATAGAGCTCTGTGAATTTTTTCAGAATTTTGTGTTAACTTTTTAGTACTTCAAGAAAATGTAACAAAATGAAGTACTAAAAAGTTAATATAAAATTCTGAAAAAATTCTCAGAGCTCTATGAGAACAAAATATACAATTTTTATCTCTTCATATTTTCCGCTAAAGTTGATAGAATTCAAGTAAAAAATTATTGAAACTAATAATCTTGTAGATATTTACGTAAATATCTTAGAAAATAGAGTTGTATAAAAAATTTTTTCAAGCAAAAGTTGTTTGCATTTTTACGTTAAATAAAATGCCGTAATAAAAAATATGTGTTTCTATTTAAAAAACCAAAGTTGACTTTGTTCTGACCTTGGCGACGCCATCCTATGTCAAATAACTACTATCGTTGAATGCGTTTTTTTAAGCCTTACAACTTTTGTCTGAAACATTTTTCTCTAAAATGCTCTCCCGCCGAGTTATCTTGCCGTTCCGGTACTTTTGCTATACCCTGTATATGAATATGATCGAAGTATGGAGTGCATTTTGTTGGTGTTTCAATATTTACTGGCCCTCATATTAAATTCGTTATTTTAAAATTTTAATCTTGGATTCGTTGTCAGTGACCAGAAAAACTAAAATATATCTAATTTCGACACAATTGATTTTAATATTTCAATATTTATTGGCCATATTGAATCCACCATTTTGAATTATGCTATTCTGACTTTGAATTCGTTATTAGCGACCCAAAAGACCATAGTATACATATATTTCATAAAAATTTGACATGCAGAAAAAAACTTTAAACTTGAGACATTAAGGGTTAAGCTGAACGTTCATAATATACATCTTTCTACTAAATACATAGCATGATCTTCTTCGGATAAAGTCCAAGCTTTGGATTGTTTTGAACGCTTTCCTCAGGATCGTTTACACATCGCGTTATTGTAGATAGTTCATTTTTCATCACTCGTCAAAATTGGCTTAAAAATTGGTCGTTTTCATTGCGTTTAAGTAACGAATCGCAGGTGGAAATCTGGCAATCGATTAAATTTCTTTCATACAAATCATATGGCATTTAGACATCAAGACGATTCATGTATCCTAGCTTATGCAAGTATTCGATGATTGTATATGATAAATGAAATATTTTTGTAATATCTTGCATCGTGTTCTGCTGATTATTCTTGATTAAGGGGGAAATTACATGAGAAAGACCGTTTTTAAGGTATTTTTACGAATTTTTTTAACAAAAACGGTAGGATCAATGGATTTGAAATTTGCACAGTGTATTCATTAATGTTCAAAATATAAAATAAATTTTATTGAATCACAAAAGCGATCCACTTTGTAATTATAGATAAAAATGTAGTCATCCATTTGCGAGTTCCATATTTGCTGTCGACATAATTTCAGGCCTCTCACTACTTTGAAAACAAAAAATGAGAAAGATTTTTAAAATATACGGTTGCCATTATAATCCGTACCAAAATGAAGACAGTGAAGTCAAGTTTAGAAAAATAATGATTGTACAAAGAAAAAAGTATTGAAAATGAAACTTTTTTCAATCATGTTAAAAAAATATAAAATAAAATATTACGGTAAAGATATAGAAAACAGGCGTCACCTCCGATTAGCCTGATCTTGACATATGTTGTTAAGGACATGGCCCTGAGTAACAATCAAAAGATTTTAGCCGTCGCTCGTTGTTCGTTAAAAAGTTATTAATAAAAGAAGTTGCATCAAATGAATGTAATTTTTGGACAATGTATATATATAAAAACATGGAATTTGTATACTAGGAAGGTGCCTGCTACACACACACACACACACACATTCTGCTCGCCAGCAAGCGCGCTCGCCCGCCCGCCCGGGCTTGCGGTATGTGCGTGTGTTCCTATTATATGAAATATTTGAAGTTTTATAAATAGAAAATAATAAAAATAAAAAAAGCGTAGCCCCCCAGTTACATGGCTAGGGACAGATACCGTTTACATATTACACTTAATATACTCTGCGTTGATATTAATGTATCTTTTTTGTGAATAACTTTTTAACAAACAATGAGCGCTAGTTAAAACTTTTTTGAATGTTACTTAGGGCAGTGGCAGACACCTTCCTAGTCTACAAATTTGATGTCTTTGTATATACGGTGTCCAAAAATTACACTCATTTTATGTAACTTCTTTTGTTCATCAACTTTTTAATAAACAATGAGCGACGGCTAAGATTTTCAGAAGATCACTCAGAAGAGTGACCTCTATGACATATGTCAAGGTCAAGCGCATTGGAGGTGGCGCCTATTTTTTATATCTTTATCCTCTTCATATAGACAACAAAGTTTTCATATAGATAACAAAGTTTTTGAACTTACGATCAATCAGCTATTGCAGGTGCATAAAATGAGTCCTCATCTTCCTCAAAAAGTTTTCCAGAGACCACTTGTCTCTTACAGCTTTCGGATCTAGCCCTCTGAGTCTCAATGGAGAATCGACGCTCCGCACAATCGATGCGTTTGTGGTCTTGTCGAAGTGTAAACATCTCCGCTCTTCTGCCGATTTTCACGCTCATGACTGATAAAATTTTTAAAATAGGTGCATATCCTTCGATAAAAATAGCAACGACTAGAAATGTTGTTATTTCTATTGTTTTTAAGCCTGCGTGTAAATGTTTTGGTACACGTAAAAAATGATCCGGTTGGCATTACCGAATTTCAGTTACGACAACCGAAATTTTCGGTTCCTCAGGAATCAACTGAAAAATCGATTGCTATAAAAAAGAAATTCTATTGGAAAGTTTCTGTTGTGCCAAACATATATTCGATCATCCCAACCGAATTGAAATGTTGTGAAAGATTCAAATTTTGTTTGTCTCAACCTATACTTCATATAGCTACTACACCTATAGTTCATATTGATGGATGTTTCAGCTATTAGGAATAGATTAATATTTAACAAAATATACTTATATATTTCTAATTTTCTCATATCTTATAAGCCACTACGTATCGAAGGTTGTCAACAACACTCCAAAACTTTCGTGAATCCTCCCTCGTTAATTTCGATCCTAAGCGGTATACTACCGAGTCACCTATCCATGCCTGACTCCGTTAAAGTGTTGCTTAACCTGACGATCGAGCGGCACGCGGCGATTCCCGATGACTTCAACGATATTCTTACGACTTATGCTTATACAGAATATAGCAAAAGTACCGGAACGGCAAGATAACTTGGCGGGGGAGCATTTTAGAGAAAAATGTTTCAGACAAAAGTTGTAAGGCTTAAAAAAACGCATTCAACGATAGTAGTTATTTGACATAGGATGGCGTCGCCAAGGTCAGAACAAGGTCAACTTTGGTTTTTTTAAATAGAAACACATATTTTTTATTACAGCATTTTATTCAACGTAAAAATGCAAACAACTTTTGCTTGAAAAAATTTTTTATACAACCTCTATTTTCTAAGACATTTACGTAAATATCTACAAGATTATTAGTTTCAATAATTTTTTACTTGAATTCTATCAACTTTAGCGGAAAATATGAAGAGATAAAAATTGTATATTTTGTTCTCATAAAGCTCTGAAAATTTTTTCAGAATTTTATATTAACTTTTTAGTACTTCATTTTCTTACATTTTCTTGAAGTACTAAAAAGTTAACACAAAATTCTGAAAAAATTCACAGAGCTCTATGAAAACAAAATAAGCAATTTTTATTTCTTGATATTTTTTGGTAAAGTTGATAGAATTCAAGTAAAAAATTATTGAAACCAATAATCTTGTAGATATTTACGTAAATATCTTAGAAAATAGAGGTCGTATAAAAAATTTTTTCAAGCAAAAGTTATTTGCGTTTTTACATTGAATAAAATGCCGTAATAAAAAATATGTGTTTCTATTTAAAAAAGCAAAGTTCCCTGTTCTGACCTTGGCGACGCCATCCTATGTCAAATAACTATTATCGTTGAATGCGTTTTTTTAAGCCTTACAACTTTTGTCTGAAACATTTTTCTCTCCCGTGCTTGGTTTTCGACATATTCG
>NW_022639695.1:175376-185128 GCF_010583005.1 Odontomachus brunneus
CGAGTTATCTTGCCGTTCCGGTACTTTTGCTATACCCTGTATAATATATCCTTATAGTGTTCACAATATATTATAACATACCTAGCAAACACTAAATAATAGTTAATAATTTTTACTTGGTGTTTGTTAGATAATTTGCTGATAAATATTGGAACAATGCAACAATATTCGATATGCGATCAATATTAATGTAATGTAGTGAATTAGTAATAATTACTTTTAAATTTTTAACAGAATGTTATAATGATTAATCCAAATTAAAAAAATTAAAAAAATCTAAGAAAATCCAAATTAAACAAATCGAATTATTAAATTTTGAAAAAACTTTAAAAAAATACTATTTAAAACAATAGTGTTATTTCATCAAATGACATTCCTTGAACGAAAGAAAAGTTTTGCAAAAATATGCCTCATCTAATAATACGGATCACTATCCATAGCAGCAGCATTCAACTATTCTTTCAACTGAATCTTTTCTGTTGCAGTAACCTTGATGTCGTTTCTTGTTGCTATGTATCATTCAGTCCGATATCCTCTGTAAGAACAACAGAATAATCATCTACGATGACCATTTTTTTTTGGAACGGAAAATTTTAGTTCTTTCAATCAAAAGCAATCGTTGATGTGAATAATTCTTCAGTTATTGGAACAGACTTTTTTATTATTGCAACTGAACCTCGTGTAACAGACAGTTTCTAGCTGTCATTACAGAATATTTTTTTGCATGTACGAAGTATCAAATCATCGCATTGAGACTTTTGTTATTATTTTGTATGTTTGCACACAAACATCTCGTCAGAAGGTATATTAGCTTTATTGCTTGGAGAACTTTTTTTATTTAAAGGCTGGTAATCGTGTTTAAAATTACCTGAAGTTCCCTGCGTCTCAGCGTGTCGCTACGCACACCAGTTTGATGGACCCGGCGGACATTGCATATGCTGAGGTTTGGTGTCGCTCGAACTTTTATGAAAATAAGTGATCTAAATTTCATTTCTCATATTTTCCACCGAGTTCGGATGCCGTCTAATAGCCAATCCATAATATTTCGTCGTAGATAGTTTTGTCTGTTAGGTTTCCAACTCCTTTGTCTCTGATGCTTTCATTATGTTTTTTAGTATTTTTTTTAATTTTTTAATTTTTCAATATCCTTCTTCTAACTTCACACAAATATTTTTAAATGTATATATTTCAAGAATATGCAATAAAAAAAGAATGGCTAAAAAATTTTTTTCCATGTAATTCCCCCCTTAAAGTTTTGATTTGATTGCCATCAGTAACAGTCAGTCAACTAAAGTACTCTTCATCTTCGAGTGTCGTATCACCAGTATAAAACTTTGCACACTATCTCTGGCACATGTTTTGTTACGGCATACTCTCTATACACAGCACATATTTTCTTTTTTGTCACATTTTTCCCTTTTTGGGAGTAAAACATTAAAAATATATCTTGTTTTGTTCCATTTTTCTCTCGATCTTATGTGAACATAAGAAACATTATGATTCTCACTATGATACACTAAATGACACTTAGGTGTCAGCTGTCGTAATAGTATGCACTTACGTCTATGATCTAGGTGCAAATTTCTTTTTAATAAAAAACATAATAAAGTTATTTGTTGGAAAAAATATGACATTACTTTCTTTCTAAATCAATATTTATTCTATTTCTATTCTTTTATATTTCTAATTTTCATTTTTTTCCTATCTTATTCAATATTGTCTCTTATGTTCTATCCTTTTATATTTTATTTCCACCTTCTATCGTGTTCTATCGTTTCCTCTTCTTACTTAAAATTTGTCAATTTGTATATCATTCTTTATCTGCTCGTATTCTCTTAAAACAGTTTATATTCTCTTCTTTTTTATTACATATCATATATTTTCTATTTTCCATTTCCTTCCAGGACTGGTTTCTTCTCATTTTGCTCATGCATTTGTATCTTGCTATTATATTCTTGTTCATAAATATATTTGTATCTTGCTATTATATTCTTGTTCATAAATATATTAGTTTTAAGCATTAATTAATTAAAATTTTCTATAACTAAAATAATCGACAAAATAAAAATCAAAATTAATCAATCATTATATATAAAATAATAAATAATTTTATTGATTGATGAAATTAATTATTAATCAAATTTTGGTGTAATTAATCATACACTAGTTAATAACTAATTTCATTAATTAATTAAATTATTCATGATTTTTTACATATATAACGATTCATTAATTTTGATTATTAATTTGCCGGTTTTATACACCACGCTGAGGCGACACGTAGGAGCGTAATGGTATAAACACAGGCAGTGGTTCGTTGTTTTTCTAATCGCCGCGCGTTGACATCCGCGCACTATATTATTGGGCCGCGATATAAGTCGAGTGCTTCGTCTACCATTCAGCGCATGCTTTTCCTTAATTTTTCACAATTAATTTTTCGATTATTATTGTGAATATCGTGAAACGATATATCATAGGACTTTTATGTTTACCTCAACTTATTCTACGTTCCCACAAAATATGCGGAGGAGAGTGTGAGACATTCTGTATAAAATTAATCAAACTTGTCTTTTTTTATAATTTTGTTATTTTTACGGCTGTTGTTAATTTTACGGCTGTATATTTTATGGCTGTTGGTTGTTAGAGTAAAAGGAAAATGTTCGAATTATTTTACAGGGCTGCTCGATCGATTGCAAATATCATTTTGTAAACATAATTTGTTACGCGGTTTTGGGTGGACGACCGTTTCACGGGTCGGCCGAACATTCGTGATGCCGAATGGCGGATGATGAGTTCGCCGGTGTCCCGAGTTCACGAGAGATGGTCGCAGGAAGGTGCGTGAGTGAGTGAGCAGTGAGTTGTAAAACAAAAAGAAAACAATTTGTTGCTGCTGTCGTATAGTTACAGGATAGAGGCAGTCGGCCGCCGCGTTAGGCGGACTTGCTATCGGTTTGCTACTACTACTACGGAGCGAGTTCTTAATTTTAACTTAATGCTAACTTAATTCTAACTTAACTGCTAACGTGGACGTGTATGGGAGTCGCAGCGAGACGCGTTGTGATCGACGATCACGGAATACGGCGGTCGTCGCGAACAGGAGTTGCGGAGAGATGCGTTTGCGCTCGGCAGTTGCAGAATACGGCGATTGCCGCGAACGGAAATCGCGGCGCGGTCGTGTCATAGTCGGCGAGCGATCGACGATGGAGGCGAGCGGCGTCGCAACCCGGTTGTCTCGGTAAGACGGCATAGATCGATTCAAGGCGTCGCGGAGTTAGTAGCGGCTGACAGAGACGATGAGCGCGCCACCCCCTGTGTCCCGTGATCTCCTGGTGCGGACAGAGATAGATCGGTGTTCGGAGGATTCTCCGGAAGACGATGAGCGCACCTTTCCGACGGAGAGGATCCCGACGGAGAAGTGTCGATAAGCGCACCGATAGGAACTAGGAAGGCGTTCACGACGGATCGTCAGTGAACGCCTGTGGATTGATGATTTGTCGTTAGCGCGTGCAGCTTTTATACTCGCCGACTCGTGAATCTCGCACGTACGTCGGTCCCCCACTCGGGACAATCGGCAACGAGATCGCGAGCCGGCGTACAGTAGGGCGAAACGCTCTAAAACCGGACATTCGGATAAAAATGAAATTTCTAAAAACTTTTAGTTTCGGCATGTTTTCATATTCTACATACTTTAATCTATTTAAAAATATCTTTGAAATATTAATTTTTATTAAAATTCCTATTGAAAATATTTAACAAAGTTCACATTTGGAGCAACCAGTGAAGTTTCATCGATTCGGTACATATTGTTTTAGAAAACTCTTACATCAAAACTAAAGAAGAATGGTAGTTGAAATTTTTATAACATTAAAAATAAGCTTTAAGCTTGATATTAAGATTATTCTTATATTGAAAAATTACTTGGGTATGCATAATAAATATATTTAAAATAATGAAATTTATGTAACAGAGATTAAATACTTCAAGCTGGCAAAAAGTTTGCGATTCAAAACGATCCAAAATATGCAATATACCAATTGATTGCGAAAAGTATCTAGTTTATAAAAACTCCTATTGCCCTTCCAGGGTTGGGAAGTAACACGTTACTTGTAACGACGTTACTATTTTGTTACTTTTTTTGGTAACGCCGTTACTTTTTTGTATTAGTAACGAAAAAGTAACGGCGTTACATTTTCTTTAGTAACGAGTAACGAAATTCATCGTTACTTATATCGTTACTTTTTACTATGATGGCTTCTGTACACAGAACGCGGCAACGCTTGCCACGTGATGAAAGTGCACATGATAAACAATTAATGTGCTGCTTTCCGTAAAGCCCATTCTACAATAAGCAATAAATCTTAAGTTATAATAAAATTGACCAATCATAGTCGACTATTAGAAAAATAATCCACTGTAATTGGTCAATTTTATTGCGACTTAAAATTTATTGCTTATTGTAGAAAGCCTCTAAAGCGTGATCTACAATGAGAACTTAAGCCATAAAATTTAAGCTTTAATCTCTAAGCCGTAAGAAATTATTTTTCTTATAATTGACTGTGATTGGTCAACTTCTTACGGCTTAGGATTTAAAGCTTAAATTTTATGGCTTAAGTTCTCATTGTAGACCACACTTAAGGGGTGTTGCACACGAATTGACATAACAGTAACATAAGACGTACTGTAAGAACTGACCAATCACTTTGAGTATCGTCGAACCGTAAGGTCGCTATTTTTGTGAATACTCGATTGTAATTGGTCCATTTTTACGGTACGTCTTACGTTACTGTTATGTCAATTCGTGTGCGGCGCCCCTAAAGCCCATTCTACATTAGTCGCAATCGCAAGATCGCAAGGAAATTGTACCAATCATAATTGATTATTCTTCGATCGCAAGAAGAACAATCGACTATGATTAGTCAATTTCTTTGCGACCTTGCGACTTGCGACTAATGTAGAATGGGCTTTATGTCGTTATGCAATAATGTGTACTTCCCGCTTAAATATCTTATATTTTGTCTTTATATATGTATACCCTTATAGAAATGTAATACTGATAAGTAATAATTTGGCCAGTGATAATTACAGTCGTTCAATAATTTTATTACTCGTACGAGAAATAAAATTATTGAACGACAGTAATTATCACGGGCCAAATTATTACTTATCAGTATTACATTTCTATAAGGGTAATTTATATACTGTCTCTTCTACTATTTGTTTTTTATGCCGATTTTAACTTTTTTTTTTTACAAAAGTAACGGAAAGTAACGATTTTTTTATCGTTACTTTTCAAATAACGGTAACGCGTTACTTTTTAGAATCAGTAACGAGTAACGGTAACGCGTTACTTTTAAAAAGTAACGTTCCCAACCCTGTGCCCTCCCCTTCCTCCTAGGTCCTCCTTTTCTTAAAAAATTGCATTAAAAGTTATAATAACATGGTAAAGCATTATAACAGAATTCGGAATTATCTACATATCAAACAATCTTATGTTAAATAAATATTGTGTTAGCGTTTTTATTTTATCTTATTTTAACTTTCATCTATTTCTGCTCTTCAGGATCAACGATTAGGATGGTAGATATATAATGCTTTTGGAGTACTTACGATACGGTCGAAAATCGGACATTGCCTTATATATTTTTATTTTTTAATAGAACAGTCCAAAATTTAGTATAAATAGATAAAGTAAACATAGTAAAGTAAAGTACACAAGTAAACAAAAATAGATAAATATATATTATAATGATATTTGTCAATATGTAGAGTGTCCATAAACGCATACCAAGTAATCTTAATAATATAGTTTATTTTTAAATGTGTTAGCGTTTGTGTTAACGTTTTTATTAAATTAAACATTTGTTTAATATAAGATTGTTTGATATGTAGAATAATTCCGAATTCTGTTATAATGCAAACCCTGTTATAACGCTTTACCATGTTATTATAACTTTCATTGCAATTTTTTAAGAAAAGGAGGACCTAGGGAGGAAGGGACAATAGGGGTTTAAACTATTAATAATTAAGAAATAATTCGCAATAATTGATTATATTACATATTTTGGACCGTTTTGGACCCAAAACTTTTTAGCAGCTTGAAAAGTATTTAATCTCTGTTATATAAATTTCATTATTTTAAATATATTTATTGTGCATACCCAAGTAATTTTTCAATATAAGGATAATCTTAATATCAAGCTTAAAGCTTATTTTTAATGTTATAAAAATTTCAACTATCGTTCTTCTTTATTTTTGATGTGAGAGTTTTCTAAAACAATATGTACCGAATCGATGAAACTTCATTGGTTGCTCCAAATGTGAACTTTGTTAAATATTTTCAATAGAAATTTTAATAAAAATTAATATTTCAAAGATATTTTTAAATAGATTAAAGTGTGTAGAATATGAACACATGCCGAAACTAGAAGTTTTTAGAAATTTCATTTTTTGTCCGAATGTCCGGTTTTAGAGCGTTTTGCTCCACTGTGCGGCGGTTTGATAGTTTTGTTTGGCGCTTAGCACCTTGTATTATAGCCCAACATACAATAGGAACAAATAGGAATTTACTGTTTAAAAATTGCTACAGATCACAATTTTATTGAGATGAATTTTTTTTTTTTAATTAAACGTTAATTAATGTAAAAAAAACTGTCAAGCCCGATTTTTTTAAAAATTCTTCTAGATGTTACAATATTGATAAGAATTTATAAAAAAATATCAAGTTTTGCGAGTTACTAGAATGTTCCATGAATTATGCGCCTTAAAGGGTTAAAACATAATGATTTTGTTTATGTTGACACGAGATTGGCAGTTGCCAACAGCAAAATTCTGATTTTTATATCAGATTCATAATCAGCGGTGCTGAAAACCTTAGTACACTGTACTGTGCAGCGAAAAGATGGAAAGTTTTCCAATAGGAAAAGTGGCTCGCAAAACTTGATATTTTTTTACAAATTCTTATCAGTATTCGTATCAGCAACATTTAGAAGAATTTTTAAAAAAATTGGGCTTGACAGTTTTTTTTTTTTACATTGATTAACGTTTAATTAAAAAAAAAATTCATCCTGATAGCTATAAAATTGTGATCTGTAGCGATTTTCGAACAGTAAATTCCTATTTGTCTCTATTGTGCGACGGATGGTCGGTCGAGCCGTAATGACGAGGTTTCTAAAACGTCACAAATTTTATTTTAATGTTTTATTTTAGGAATTTCCGCCACAATTTTTGTGAAAACGTGGAATGGATTGAGGTGAACATAAAAGTTCCATACTGTTTTGCGATATTCACGATAATAGTCGAGATATTAATTAAAGAAGTTTACTGAATAATCACGCGTGATATGATAGATAAGCTGTAGTGACGATGTGTGCTGTTGTGTGCTTGTATATCAGAATAAATTAAACAAAAAACCCTTTATTATTTTGCAAATGACGACGTAAATTTTTAGTTATTAATAAAAGAAAATTGTCATATACCATGGTAATTGTGCATGATAATGTACAAATCTTCTTTAATTACTATCTAAAGATCTATGTAGTCATTTGTAAAATAGTAAAGAATTTTTTTGTTCAGTTTGACATAATATATAAATATACAACAGCATCATTACAGCGCATCTACCATATTGCGCGTGATTATTCACTAATCTTCTTTAATTAATATCTCAAGATTTATTGCGAGTATCGCAAAAATTGCGGAAGAAAGTCTGGGACACCCTGTATATCTCAAGTACTTTAATTCATTTATTTATTTTTTTTATATTCTTTTCTCAATCCCTCCTTTCGCCCTCCTTCTTCCTTTTGCAAGCTATCATCTTTGCCTTCTTGGAATTTAAAATTAAATTTTTTATATTTAACGTTGAAGTTTGAAGCATTCTTCAAGCGAAAATTAAAAATAATTTTTTTTACAGAAGATCCATTAAAAGGGAAGAAAAAAATATATAAAACAATAAATTTATGTCAAAAGTGACAATTATAAAACGAATAAAAAACTAGTAAGAAAAAAGAATTAAACAAATAACATTTCAATATATTAATCCATTATACGCCACCAGCAATCTACAAATAGAGGACTCTCAGGAACTTTGAAATTTAGGACACTAGCTCAAAACACGTTGAATAATGAAAAAAAAAGTTTTTCATAATCAAAATTCAAGATAGCGGACCAATATGGCGGATTGAAATTTAAAATTATTTTCTCTGAGGAAATGTGTAGAAAAGGATTTTTTGGGATCGTTGATTCTGAATATGCACTTCGATTCCCGAGATTCTAGGTAGTAGACTTCATAAAACCAATAAATTCCCGTAAAAATACAAATTATTAGAAAGCATTTGTTTACTCTTGATTTACATGAACTTAGATCATCAAAATTACGTAATTTAGAGTTCGATGCAACATATTAAAAAATTTAGAGGAAAATCATTTTGTCATCTTCGAACTCAAAATGTTTGACAATACTAAAGGAAAATCCAATAAAAATTGTTCGAAACTATTTTAGGAAATACAATTTATTTAAGAATATTCATTGTTGCTTGTTATGAATATACAACTTGTTGGTACCATGATATGTAAACCCTTTTGACATTAGAACCTAGGGTACCAACGAAGAGGTTGTCAAAAGAATTTCACATCCCATTTTTTATTTTTTTAGTTTTTTTCTTATTTTTTAGTTTTTTATTTTTTTTTTATTTTTTTCTAGTTTTTTCTAGTTTTATTTTTTTTACAGCATTATATTTTTATTCATATAGTTTTTTTTTTGCTTTTTATTTTCCATTCAATTCCAAAATTCAATCTATTTATTTTCTAGGCTTTCAGGATAAAATTCAGAGAGATACTCAACAGTATATTTTTTACATAAGTAAAACTGACATAAATCAAAGTATTTATTAGCTCCAACTGAACATTGTTCATTCTTCTTTACCATCGCTCAACATTGTTCTTTCTTATTTTCTAAAATTTTATGTCCATTCCTCTGCTGTTCAGAACTTCTTTTTCTTGGTGTTACAATTTTGAATCGAGCAAATTGATTAAGAAAGTATTCACTTCTTCAGCGATATTAAACGAGTTTTTTATATTGTCCGGGTGAAGGTTATTATGTAGAACTAATGTATGTGCCAAAGATGCTTGGGTTATCCTCGTAAGAAAACATCATGTCCATTTTTTGCTTTTTATACAAGATATCACATCATTACAATGCTGGTTGTATATATCAACATCCTCCATATACTTATTATATTTCGAAAATACATGAGGAAATAATATTGATATCTTATCTTTTTCAGCATCACTTCATCTTTTCATTGAAGTTTTAGGTTCAATACTATATTTCATTGATAACATAGACATTAGTTTTGAGTCTATAACTGTAATATTAGGTGGTAAACTTAGTTCCTGCGGCTCACAGTTAGATGACGTTAGTTGTAGGTGTAATTTATTTTGACAAAACTGGCTGCATTTTAGAGGTTAGACATTTGTCAATAAAATTCAGTGCGAAGAGATTCATTTAAGCGAGCAGTGCTATTTTTTCTTTTGATTAAATATGGAACGTGATAAGTTGTTTTTTCGACATGTGCTGCTTCATTACTTTGACTTGAAAAAAATGCAGCTGCAGCTCATAAATTGTTTTTCGAAACTTATGGCAATTATGCTCCATCGGAAAGAATAGGCCAAGTATGGTTTCAGCGATTTAAGAGTGGTGATTTTGATGTCAATGATAAAGAACGCTCAGGCCAACCGAAAAAGTTTGAAGACAC
>NW_022639695.1:185227-185492 GCF_010583005.1 Odontomachus brunneus
AAAGTTTGAAGACACCGATTTGCAGGCATTATTGGACGAAAACTCTACTCAAACGCTCCAAGAATTGTCTGCAGCATTAAATGTTACTCCGATGGCTATTTCCAAACGTCTACATGCAATGGGAGGGAAAATGGGTACCACACGAATTAATAATAACCGCAAATGCCACTGCGAATCGCTTAAACATCTCTATTACTCTGCTCGCCAGGCAGAAAAAGAAAAGTTTTTTGTGGCGCATAGTGACTGGCGATGAAAAATGGATATA
>NW_022639695.1:185502-212924 GCF_010583005.1 Odontomachus brunneus
GATTCTCGATGATCTATTAGAAAAACTTTTACAAGTACCCCTAGGTTCTTTGTTAGACATACTTGTATCCACTTTCACACCATCTTTTCTTACGGTACCAGTGACCAAGAGTCCTATTTTTTTTTTTTTTTAATGTATCAGAAGATCAGGATAATAAAAAAGTTATCGAATTATATGTGAAAATCTTCAAGCTCTTCTTTTCTCATAGTCAAACGTTTCGGAATCATTTTTATGACTACTCTCGAACCAAGTATTTTTGTAGAACTATTTCATTGTCTTTCCCAGATTTTCCAGTGTAAATATCGTGGTCAAAGATGAATTTATTTGAAGAACAAATGGCCCATGGCTTTGTCCCAAATCTAATTGGTTTGTTTAGTATACATTGCTTGATGCTTAATCTTCCGTAATACTTTACCATTATTTCATCTACTGAAAGATTATTTGAATATAATTGATTGTTTGAATTATCCAAACTGCGTAAGATTTTCGCGGAATAGATCATACAACTTTCGCACTTTCCAGACTTTATCTTTGTCATTATGCTCTTTAGCGCTATAAAGTTTCAGATTCTTTTTGATTTCCCTAAATGTATTTTGAGACATAATGCTTTTGACGATATCACGACCAGTAATTTTTTCGACCAGTAATAATCCTAACTTTTACATATATTATAAGAAGATAGTATGATAACAACTATTAGAAACCTATCGAACTCTTCAAATTGTACCAGCTTTACGTGTAACTTCAATGATGTTTCATTATATTAGGTAAATCGGAAAGTTCCGTCCGTTTTTTTGCAAAAAGTATGGTTTTATTTAAGAAAGAAAATGAAAAAGTACATCAATCAAAATATTGTCTATCGTTAGCAATGACTTTTTCCCATCTTTCGGGCAGCAAGCGAATTCCGCGGCGAAAGAATGACTCATCTTTGGAGGCTATCCAGTTAGAGACCCATTTTTCGACGTTTTCATAAGAATTGAAGCGATCCTCAACAAGTGCGTGTGCCATCGACCGAAACAAGTGGTAGTCGGAAGGGACACAGTCTGGCGAATAAGCCGCATCGAGTAGCACTTCCCAGCGAAGTGCTTCTAACGTTTCCTTGACAAGTTTTGTGACATGAGGCCGAGCGTTGTTATGAAGCAAAATCACTTTATGCTGTTTTGTTTCATATTCTGGTCGTTTTTCGTGCAATGCTCGGCTCAAACGGATAATTTGTTCTCGGTAGAGATGCCCTGTGACTGCTTGACTAGATTTTAACAGCTCATGGTATGCAACACCCTTCTGCTCCCACCAAATACAGAACATTGCCTTCTTTCCGTAGATATTCCGCTTTGGCGTCGATGTTGAGGATTGGCCGGGGTCGCAAATGGTTTTTCGACGTTTGGGGTCATCAAACTATATCCATTTTTCATCCCCAGTGATGACACAATGCAAAAACCCCTTTCTCTGTTGCCTTGCAAGCAGAATTTCGCAGATGGTTTTTCGCCTTTCAATGTCTCTTGGCTTCAGTTCATATCGGACCCATTTTCCTTCCTTGTAGACCTTTCCCAAGATTTTCAAACGATTGGAAATGACAGATTGAACATAATTTAAAGCTTCTGCAAGTTGTTTTTGCGTTTAACATGGATTTTCACCCACCAATGCCTGCAATTCTTCGTCTTCGAATGCTCTTGGCCGTCTAGAACGTTCTTTGTCCTGCACATCAAAATCACCACTTTTAAAGCGTCGAAACCATTCTCTGCATGTTTTATCGGAATGAGCACTATCACCATAAACTTCTACAAGCATTCGATGAGCTTCAGCTGCAGCTTTCTTCCATTTGAAGCAAAAGATTAACACTTCGCGCAAATGACGCTTATTTGACTCAAATTTCGACATTTTCGATGCAGTAAAAAACAATATTATTGATGCAGTAAGAAACAATATTATTGATGCAAACATATACCTTTATATACTGAATTTTATTGACAGGTGGTTAAACTAAAAAATTAAGCTTGGTTTAGACATTAGTTACCGACAGTTCTAGCTATAGTTACTCACCGCTAGATGGACGGAACTTTCCTATTTACCTAATATCTTATATCTGAAACCTATAAGACGACTAATATTAGCTATATTATAGTAATCTTAGTTTCGTAACCTACAAGATGACTAATATCAGACAAGTTGTAGTCGTCTTTTAAATTTGTTTAGACTATTATCGTGTTTTATATATTTCTTATGAATTGTTTCACACACAAACAGAAAGGATTATATAAAATTTAAAGGCAATGTCACAAATATATTGTTTATTATGTTTTCTGAATACATTTAATAATAAATGTCGTAAAATATAAAATAAACATCGATAATTATTCAGTTTATAGGCCCTTCACTTCTTTTTTCGATGAAAGTAAGCTCAATCGACGCGTTTTTGCACGAGAAACAACTTTTTTATCTAACAAAATCGTCGCTCTCTACTGCGAAGCGAAACATTAGCCGACAAAGTTGACCACTATTAAGGTTAGGAAAACTGTCACACACTCTCTCTCTCTCTTTCTCTGTTTATTTTGCTTAGATTCAGACTTTTCTTTGCAGCCCTTTCACCAAAGTACCACAAGATGCGTTTCTCAAAATAATCACAGGTTCGAATGTATTAACACGTCTTAATGTAACAGCGTTTAAGCCGGGTGGAAAACTGTTACAACAACGACAAATAGCGAGATGTATATGCTCTGTAGCCATTTGCGCATTTCCTACAGTTTCCGAATTATTAATAAAAAAAATACCTGTCTCTAGCTATGTGACTGGGGGGCGAAGCCTTTTTATTAATAATTCTGAAACTATAGGAAATGCGGAAGTGGCTACGGAGCATATATATCTCGCTGTTTATCGTTGGTGTGACAGTTTTCCTAACCTTAATAGTGGTCAACTTTGTCGGCTAATATTTCGCTTCGCTGTAGAGAAAAACGATTTTGTTCGATAAAAAAGTTGTTTCTCGTGCAAAAACGTGTCGATTGAGCCTATTTTAATCGAAATCAGAGGTGAGGGGCCTAAACTGAGTAATTACCGATAATATACACTGGCAGAGATTGTACAACAATGGGTGCGTTCAGTGAACTCAACTGTTGTGCAACTGTTGAGTTGGCTGAACGCACTCAATGTGTCTCGGAGAAGAAAAAGTAATATCATAAGAATTAGCCAATTACGATCAAGTATTCATAAAAATAGCGACCTTACGATTTGACGATTCTCAACATGATTGGTCAATTCTTACGCTTACGTTACTGTTATGTCAATTTGTGCGAAGGCCTTTAAAGTTACAATAACTTTCGTGCAATCAGACTTTAGTCATAAGAGATTGTGAGAATTTTTTCATGCGCATCGAAAACAGTCATGTAAGATATCTTTCAGATGACTTTTTAACTAGTTCAAAGGTTGACTTTTTGTGTAACTGAAAAGACATTTTTTAAATATCTTTTCATCTTATTGAAAAGACGACAACAAAAGTATGTCTTTTCGTCGACGAAAATTAGTTATGATGTTTGAAAGACGTCTTTTCGGCATCTTTTAATCTAGTCGAAAAGACGACTATGAAAAGACATCTTTCAGATTACCTTAAGTTTTATGTGCTGTCTGCGACGACTTAATGACATTTTATGACGTCGCTAAACGTCAATAACACGTCATTAAGACGTTATACAGAAACGTCTTTAAAATGTCACAAAAAAGACATCTTAAAGACGTCGTTATGTAGTTACTTGACGTCAATCGACCAGTTTTTGACGTCATTTTGACGTGAGTCTGTTACTTGGAAAGCACTTCTCACTGGTGTGGCTTAAATATAAAATAAATGTTACATGAATGTAAAATGGTTATTTTCATAAATATTAATTTAAACGATTTATTAATATTAAATAAATATTAAATAAACGTTAAAAATGTTATATAAATATTTTTCATAAATCATAATTTTAATATGAATAATTTTAAAATGAATAATTAATGTAATATAAATATTAAATCAATACTAAAGAAATGTTTATTTAAATATTATTTTAAACTTTTGATTAATGTATTAGGATCTTGAATAAGTTCTCGCTGATTTTTTGTGAAAATTAATGCTTTATTTAAAAAAAGTCGTAAAAAACATGTCATTGACAGTATTGTCCATCGCTAGCCACTACTTTTACCCATCTTTCTGGCAGCATTTAAATTCCACGTCCGAAAAACGACACGTCTTTTGAGGCTATCCAAGAGTCGACCCATTTTTTGGCATCTTCATAAGAATGGAAGTGCTGCTCAGCCAGGCCATGTGCCATCGATCGGAATAAGTGATAATCGGAAGGGGCAATGTTTGGTGAATACGGCGGGTGGAGTAGGACTTCCCATTTAAGTGTTTCCAAGTAGGTTTTCACCGGTTGTGCAACATGTGGCCGAGCGTTGTCATGTTGCAAAATCACTTTGTCGTGTCTCTGCTCGTATAGCGGTCGTTTTTCCTTCAATGCTCGGCTTAAACGCATCAATTGTAGTCGATAGCGATCTCCCGTGATGGGACCTCGTTCGGTTTGAGCAGCTCATAATAAACTACATCCAGCTGATCCCACCAAATGCAGAGCAGAAGCTTCGAATTATGGATATTCGGCTTTGCCGATGATGTTGATGCATGGCCGGGCTTACCCCACGATCTTCTACGCTTAGGGTTATCGTAGTGTATCCAATTTTCACCGCTTGTCACGATACGATGTAAAAAACCTTTCTGCCGTTGAAACAGCTGTTCACACGTGAAAAGACGCCGTTTGACGTCTCTCGAGTTCAACTCGTACGGCACCCAATGTCCTTGCTTTTGAATCATTCCTAATACTTTCAAACGTTTCGAAACTGTTGTGTGATCAACTCCTAATGATTCTGCAAGTTCAGCTAGCGTCTGACATGAGTCTTCATGAAGTAATGCCTCCAATTCTTCGTCTTTAAACTTTTTCGGTGCGCCAGAGCGTTCTTTATCTTCAACATCAAAATCATTATTTTTGAAGCGTCTAAACCAATCTCTGCCGTAAGTCTCAACAAGAATTCTGTGTGCTTCAGCTGCAGATTTTTTTTGAATAAAGTAGTGTAGGAAAATTCCCCACAAATACTCTTTTTTTGGCACGAAACTCGACATGTTTAATACTATGAAAAAAAAAGTTGTTTACACTTCGGCGAGATGACACTGAATTTCTTGCTTATAGTACTTGCTTTTTCTTGCTTATAGTACTTCCTTATAGATGTGTTACTATCTTAAACTACACGCACGTAGTTCTGGTAACGCCATTTGTTGGAAAACAGCGAGAATTTATTCAAGGTCCTGATAATACAAATATTAAATCAATATTAAATAAACGTTTCTTTAAATATTATTTTAAACGTTTTATTTAATGTCAAATAAACGTTAAATAAATGTTATATAAATATTTTTCTTAAATCTTTATTTTAAATGTTTAATAAATGTTATATAAACACTTAATAAATATTAAATAAATATTATTTTTATAATATTACTACAATGTAGTATCAATGAGAAATAAATATTTAAAAAACGTTTAAAAAACATTGTCTGCTGATTAGGTCAACGTCTTCTATCCACAAATGATGGTACATTTTATTCTATGGTACGTTCTGAATCAGAAAAATAGTATAATAGCAATTATATCTTGGAAGTCGTTCATTTTTCTAGAAGATTGAGCGCACGCAAACATTTAAACAAATTATAATTCTTGCCTCTCAACGTTTCGTACCAACAAATGATATATTTGCTAGAAAATTGATTAAATGGGCTCTTTCGATATAAAATCAAAAAAAAGGAGAGAAAGGACTATCCCTGATAGCAAAATGTCAGCAATATGCCGACAAGTTGCCGGAAAAATCAATGCAATCATAGGATTGTAGCAAATTTGCAATATGTATACTACCATTATCCACATAGCACAAAAATATTATACCAATATTAAATATGATATTACCCACATAGCACAAAAATATTGTACCAATATTAAATATGATATTAGGGATAATATTTGAGTAACGTTTGTAAACGTGAAATCGATATTGTTATGATCTTAAAATGTTACTTTCCGAGACATTAAAGAAATGATGAAACCTAATATTAATACATTGGTCAATGTTAGATTTAATGTTGCTCTGTGCTGAAAATAATATTACTTTTAATACCGTAGAAATGTCAGGATAATATTAAAAAGGAAGTAAAATAAAATGTATATCCTTTATATTTAATTTTTATTAAAAATTATGATCAAATATAAAAAAGATGGGAACAAAATCATGAAAAATATATAATACTTTCCACATATAATGCCACGCTGAAAAAGGTTAGTCATAGTAACTAAGATTTAGTTCAATAATACGTTCAACTAAATTGTTTGGTGAATATAACTAAATATTCAGTCAGTATGAACAAATGTTGTAATTATTACAACATTATTACAACTGATTTTATATTTGTTACCAAATATTTAATTATATTCACAATAATTTAGTTCATTGTATATAATATTTTGTTTAACGTATTGACGTAATGAATTAAATTTTCGTTGATATGGCTAAACACTTTTTTTTATTACAATTATATAGAACATTTAGAATTAGTAATTAGTTTAACAAAAATACTTTAATAAGACTATATCAGAAATACTTAAAAATAAAACCAGAATTAATATACGAGTAACAAATTTATTATAACAAATTTAACATTAATACAAATAATATATTATATAATATAATATATAAATTATAACAAATTTAACATTAATACAAATAAAATTATTAAAGCATGAAATCTTCAGCATTTATAATAATACGCATTGTACGCATCCATAATATTACTAAACATAATAATACTGAATATCATTGGTAATTATAAAATGTTCTTTTGTCTTGTTCAAATAAAAGTATAAAGTACAAATGAAAGCAAATAGAGAAAAACAAGTACTTTATCCGAAAGTTATCTTTCCCGTTTCGCGTAATTTAACGACAAATTGGGTTATACCGTTTGTAAATATGAGAACATTCTCATCCTTAACGCTAGCGTCTTTGAAGAAGTAAAGCGTCTCGAAGGGTGTGCCGGAAGACGTGGAACTGACGACATCTTTTATACAAAACAAACTGATCAAAAACAAAATAATTGTTCACGTGTTTTTTCGTTCCGGCTCTAGATAATGTGGCAAATGTAGACGAATGTTGACCAATAACATATTGACCGTATCGTGTGTAAGATTTTCATATGATCAATTTCAAACTACACATGTATAGATTAACCATTACTATTAATAAAATATTTGTCCTACATACGTGAATAATGTATTTGCCAACGTTCGCTTGCATTAGTTACATCGTCTGAAACTGGCTGTACATGAATATAAAACTCATATTCGACACAAAGTCGAAGTCGTTAATCGCCAGTTCGATGTCTGTAATTCACGGCCTGAGATGTTTAGGCATAGTCTGGATAATCATAGTTTACATCGTGTTTTACACAACAAACTTTACCTTAAAAAAAAAATACTATGTGGTTTAGAGGATACTCTTGAATACGGACTCCTCTTATATTTAGAGAATTTCTCTTACATTTGGTGAAATTATCCACTAAATATAAAAGCGGTTTTCTAAATATAAGAAGAAATTTATTTTGAGTCAGTATTGAAGAGTATCCTCTACAGCAAAATATATTTTCGTGCGTTTTTGTATGGATTATAAAATACTTATACAAAAACAACGTCGATCTTACAACATTGTTATGTAATACTTAAGTTTTTTTCTTATTTAAACGAAATTTTGCTTGCACAAGCCAAGTTTGGAACACATCTTCTTGTTAGTTGCTCTTACACATGGAATAAAATTCCTTAAGCAACTTATACAATAAATTTTGAGTCGAAAAGATTTACCAAAAAGAACATCTTTTAATTGTAGTGAACTAAAACATTTTTTGTTGTTTCGCAAACCGTACCATGAAAACTCTTGACATAGTTTATCATCAGTCATAACTTTTCTCATAAGTCTTCTACAACTTTCTCGGGGACCTATTTCTCCTACTGCTACAAGTTTACGTATCTACAAATAAAAACATATAATTGATGATTTTTCTGCAGTGTCATTTTAAATAATTATAAACATATATTTTATGTGAGAAATATTGAGGAAAGTGCGAATTTTTATTTCATAAACATTATTTGCAAATAATTCAATACATACAAATAGTCTTCTTTCTTTTAACATTTGTTCTCAAGAAAGCCACAAAAATTAATACTTCTTAAAATCAATTTTATGAACACAACCCAGATAGCACAGAGAATTCAAAAAAACATTCAAAAAAATTCAGTCGTATGTCACCAATTCTGAATTCATTATCAGATGCAAAAAGAATTCTTCAGAGTTCAGTTCAGTGAAAAGAATTCTTTTTGCATATAAAAATTAACTCAGAATACGTGACATATGACTGAATTTTTTAAAATTCTTTGTGCTATCTGGGGAGACAATACAGACGCGCGCTACGCGCGCGCAATTTTGCTTTTTACCACACATTTTAATAAATACTACACACAACCTGTCAAAATTCACGTAACGATATATCATCAGACGATAACAATTGCGACATGAACCTGACTGCATCGGACAACCAATCAGCATTGCGGAAAAGAGGCTTTACAATCTATACAAACTGCATTCATACAGTTAATACGCCTTTTTAAAAAAGGAGAAAAGATTTTTAGTATTTACCAATTTTGTTTTATTTTTTTTATTCTGTAGCTTTTCTTCTAATTCGTCGATATCTTTTTGACAAGATAATGGCAGTGTTATATCAAAATCACTCGAAGTAGAAGGCAATTCTGGTACAGGCGTGGGCTCAGTCTGCGTGTGATGAGTTTGTATTATAAGTATATTTAATTGCTCTTGTTGTTCATCCAACTTGTGCATTATTAAACAAATTTGTTTATACATTTGCCTCATATGCTAAAATACAGATAATTTTATATATTTCCTATTAGACACTAAATTATTAAAAAGGACGAAGCTATTTAGAGGAACACGTGTAAATAATGAAGTGATTTAGTTTACGTGGAATTGATGCAGATGACTCATTTTCCACATATTGAAGTGTTGATGTTTCTAATACACTAGCGGTTTCGTTTTCAATATTTAAAACATTCCTTGTAGGAGTGATTTTCTTTCTTTCAGTTTTATGAATTGTATTGTTCTCCTGAATACGCTGATTGTCACGGTAATTCAAAATTCTTCTTTCATCTCAATTATAATATGTTGGCTCAGAAAATTCATATCCTAACGTTTCCAATGCTGTAGAAGTTTCATTTTCAATATTTGAAACATCCGTTGCAGGAGCGCTTTTATTTTTTTCAGATATGCGAGATGTATTAATTTTTTTAATGTTACGTTGTTTGGCATGGCAATTTGAGGCCCTTTCGTCGAAATTATATGTCGAAACAGGAGAATCGACATTACTTTAGAAAGGCATATCAGGTGCTGAGGATATCTCCAAAATATCATCAAGGAAGCGTGCAGGTTTTCTTATACGACGTTCATCCGAACTCAAATCAGACGTATTTTCAGCTTTTTTACACAACTCCACTGTTTAGTTATATGAATCTATTAAAAAAAAAGAACTTGGTTTATGTTTAAAATGTCAATTTTCAGTCGGTTTTAAAGGGATACTCTCTTTTAATTAGTGCAAAAGATTGATTTGTTATATTACATTCTTTTAAAACCTATGGTCTTCAAAGTATACTCTTAAAATACTACGGCGAAAGTAGATATACAAAAGTTTAAAACCAACAATGTAGTCCCTATCAGCAGATATTTGTTTGCACGTCAAGTAATATTTTACGACTGTGTTGTGATTTTTTCATCTGTTTTCTTCATTACATTTGTCTCTTGGTGAAATAAGAGTATTCTGTATAGACCTGGTATGCTCAACTAAGAGTAAATTACTATAATTAGTTCTTTTACATCTCGTAATTACATGAGAAAGTTTTTCTTCAAAACTTTGTTTTTCATAGTGGACGTATCTTTTTCTACAAAAAACTCGCCATATTGATTGACTAGTCCTTTGGCATTTCAAATATGCCTAATATGTATACATTTCATGTATGCTTATCGCTGGGTTCTATATATATCTTTTTCATAATATTTTTTATGCTCGGACTCGTCTAAGTTGAAAAAGATGCTACAAAATCGTATTTATATCTTTCTACAGTAGCGATTTCGTTAAACATGTTAACATTTTCACTTTGCGAAGTTTCGGTGATAACAACATTCATAAAGATTATACAATGTTTATCCGTTTATTTCAGGTGACTAAGGTGCCTGCAATTAATATGCTCGACTGAATGCAAATTTGTTACACTACTTGCGTGTCTATCTCTAACTTGCATAATTGGTAATAAAATTATTTATAAAAATTTGGAGTGTTACTTCAAACATTATTAAATATGCGTGTAAAATTACATTTCTATAACTTTAACACTTTTTTTATATTAATTCTTAATAATAAGCTTGAAAACGAGTTAAAAAAAGAATATCCCCTTAAATAATAAAATAAAATACCTAGTAAGCAAATTAATAGCAGACTAGGTGCAGATGGGTAGCATTTAATGAAAAACCCATATCAAAATCATAGCCATCCATATTCGCATTTAACTCATATTTTAACTGCAGAATCTGTTCCATTACGGCATCCAATCTGCCATCAGATTGATACAAACTCTGTGCTGTTTTCGTTGTTTTGTTGTTTTACTCCTACTGACTGTCAGCAGGATCTGCCGCATGTCTGGCAGTTTGACAATAGAATTTAATAGAACACATTTTGTATGAAATTTGTTGCCTATGTGTCATCAAATATTTGTAGCAGGCACTGTTCGAAATTTATTTGTGCAAGTTTGCCTATTTGGATGTCTTACCACAAACTGATCCCATTTTGCGAGTTGGATAATGTTGCCATCCTACTGCTGCATCTGGACTTTCATGTTGCGTTATAGCTTTTATTTTTCTATTAGTAGTATAATGTATGGGATACCATGCACCCGTATCCGTTAACCATGACTCAGATATCGCATCCACAGAATTATCAGTTAAAAAGTGGACTACAATGAATTTTGATTTTGAACACCTAGCAATATAAAAAATCCACGGTCAGTAATATTCGCCTTTATAATTGTCGAAAATATTAAATTTATATACCACTAATAATTAATATGATCCATGCAGTAGCGAAAATACGGCAAAGTATCCTTCTTCTATTGGAAGACAAATTATTTTTGCAATAATCTGTGAGATTGGCCAATATTTGTCGCTACATGTTTTCTTAACTTTATAAATATTTAAAAGAGTTGATTTACAAGGTTTGTGGAATAAATCTGCTTTATATAAAAACGATTTTCCCTTAACTGTTTGTTCCCCGTTTGTAAAAAAAATTTCATCACTTAATAATTGAACAATTGTTCCATCAGCTAAAATACATGTTCGATCTTGTCGAGAGATTTTTAAATTATATTTTTTAAAAATAAAGCTTATTTTATCCGTTGCTAATTTTTTAAGTAGAAACACTCCTTTTTCAGAAATTCGCCTGACTACTTGCTGCAGGGGTTTATCCGATTTTCTAATTAATTTTTTAATTGGCTGCATAAAAGATTCAAAAGGAAATGCACTAAAGTCATCCAAAATTCCATGAATTTTAGCATCATCAGCTATGTGCAAAAGGTTATAAACATTGTGTAAAAATAGGTGTTTGCCATATAAATGAGCAAAATTTTTTACAAAGGAGATCAACAATTGTTGTGCATACACAAGATGATGAATCATATTTGGGGAAATAAGAATTTGTAAAGCAACATGCAGTGTTAGGAAATGTATATAATAATTGCTTAATTCTTCTCCTTCGAATGATTTTCTAAATATTACAGGTCCTAAATAAAGTGCAAGTTGACGATATTCTGTTGCTTCCCAATAATGAATATCAGGTAAACTTCTAGGCTTTTTTGAAAAATCGCATGGCCAATAATCTCTAAATTTTATTAATTCACTTGATATTTTCTTTATTTCAATGCTAGGTAATTTTGTTGGGATTTTTCCTTGTATCCAAATATCTTTGACAACTTTTCTTACCACGCCTAAACATATCAAATGCATATAATCCAGTGGAAAGTGCTTAATAAAGTCTATATTTGGAATTTCTTTCAAAATTGTATCACCAATATGATAGTCTTCTTGGTCTTGGTTTAAAAAATTTGAATGTGTTCTTAATTTGGCAGTCGTTTCAGGGAAACAAACTCTTCTCTCTAAATATTGTCCATGTGTACATGGACACATTTTATACATGAATTAAACCCAGTGTGTCCTTTTACATTTAATATAAAACATTTTGCAGGGGCGTCACAAATAAAGTGAGCAATATTAATACTAATATTTTTCTCACTGAATGACATGCCAAAAGTACATAATTTCTTCAGTTCATTCATTAATTGTGATAAAAAGATATTACAATCAAGCTTAGAATAACCATGATATATGCCAACAGGAAAAATGGGTCTTGAATCAACTGAAATAATGCTGCACAATATAGGCCACAATTGACTATTGCTACTTTTTGATAAGGGAAGACCATCTATCCCAAAAGATAAACTTAGGTGCCTTATGTCATTATTGATACTTTCAATACATTTCAACAATCCTGCTTTTAGACCAAAATGGTAATAATGCCCAGGAGGCATATTCTGTATTTTTACTTGTCTTATAGTATTTAATAATGTTCATGAATCTGATGGCCAATCTTTGTGACATGGATGAGATTTTATTAAATGTAACAAATGTTTTAGCGCCACACATGATATATTATGATCTAATGCCCATGAAGCAAGAGCGTCTTGGGTGAACAAATTTCCATCATCTTCTTCTATATCATCGTCATCATTACAAACATTATCACCAAAATCATCATCATTATCATCAGTATCATTATCATTATTATCATTATCATAAATATCATATTTATTATTATCGTCATTCTTTATCCTCCAATCTTCATTCCACTCGTTATTTTTATTAAATTCGTTTTCTTCTTCTATGTCAAGACCTACAACTCCTATATCATATGCACAATTATGCTGTTGTAACTCCGACTGATTATAATTTCCATTCTTTTCTTGTAGTAAATCATGATTAACTCTATTACAAGTACTTTCATTGTCCAAAGCAATTGTTTTGAGATAGATTGTACTAAGATTTTGCTCTCCTATACTTTCACATGTTTGTACAAGCGTGTCGAAATAAGATAATTTTTTTAACAATCGGCTTTTTTTCATCCGTTTTGACCTAATACATAAGTCATTTTCTGCTTACTGGGATCATATCAGTTAATAGAAGCAATAAGAATTATATGAAACATATTAAATGCAAAATATGTGAAATACTTATATGTTTCAATACCTATATAGGTGATACGACGAAACGTATTGACGATATTTTATTAAGCACCTCTCTTGCAACAAATAAAAATCAACTAACAAATTATTCTTGCGACGAATATAGCACTCTCGTTTCTATTGTATAGCCCAAGATTCCTCACTCATCTGAGTGGGATACACAGAAATGGTTCAGTTCCGACATACACTGGTGCAGATTAGTGCAGCCAACTTCTAGACTGCTAACTCATAAGGCTGACTGCACACAGGACGTGATTAACATAAAGCGATGGGCAATATTGAATAAGTTTATATTTCTTTTTAAAAGAGTTCAGTGGCACACGATGCTTGTTTTCTTGTTGGATTGCTTGCTGCATAGAAATATTGCGTTTGATTGCTACATTTCCATTCATCTTCCAAAATACGAGTAGCAATCAGAACGCAGTATTTCTATCCAGCAAGCAAACCAACAAGAAAACAAGCATTATATGCTAGCTTTCAATATCGTCAGATGATATCTACTGCTATTCATGAAATATAGTTTCTAATAATCTCGAAAAAAAAGTCAGGCCACAGTATACATCTGTTGTGCATACTTCGACGTTCGGTCTTCTCTGCGCATTCTCGAATAATGCGCATGATATAAATTTCATTATATAAAAATATTATATTTATATATGCATTCAATATGAACACAATCTTACCAGGCAATCTTATGTCAATATAGTATAGCATGTTGCTTTGACGTTGAATTTTTATACACAAATTTGAAACATTACTGCAATATTATATTGCTATTGCAAAAATATAACTATTTTGCTATGTTACACAAATATTTTAGTAATATTAACATTGCTACTCTGTAATATCGAACATTAATATAATATTACATTGACACTCAATAAAATATAACTTACTGCAAATATTCTGGCAACATTCTAATAATAATAACGTTGATTTTTGTGCTATATGGGTATGCTGGTATATGTCGACAAAGCATGCCGAAATTATTTGAGGGCAGAATGCTAGCAAAAACCGAACAAGACGTGTCGAGCAACGTGTGACGACAAATTTGCAGCAAACAGCGAGCAAGACGTTCCGAGCAACGCGTGACGGCAAAAATCGAACAAGATGTGAAGGCTATGAACAGGCTAAAATTACCCGAGAAAATTTGCACTTTATGAGAATCTAATCATTATATAATAAAGTTGTATCTAACACACACATATACATCGTTCTTAGCTAGTATAACTAGATAGTGATGAGTCAGTAATGTAACGCTTTTGCGAATAGCTATATGCAATATATTAACTAATAATGAGATAAAAGAAACTACATAATTATGAAGTAAAAAATCAAAACTAATTGCTAGGCATCACTTTTTCTAATGAGGATATAACATAAGTTACCTAGTAGTTAGATTATTTTCTGCATCAGGCATACCTCATCATCAGTAGATAGACTGCTAGTTTGGGAGTACAAATAAGTCTCTGTCGCTTTTTATCAAAAATTGAACATTTATTGTGAAAGAACGGTACCTTATGTTTTATTCAAAGTATTGTCCATCGCTAGCCACTACCTTTTCCCATCTTTCTGGCAGCATACGGATACTGCGTCGGAAGAACGCTTCATCTTTTGAGGCTATCCACGAATCGACCCAATTTTTGATATCTTCATATGACGTGAAGTGCTACTCAGACAGGCCGTGCGTCATCGATCGAAACAAGTGATAGTCAGAGGGAGCAATGTCTGGTGAATACGGCGGGTGGGGTAAAACTTCCCAGTGTTTCCAAGTAGGTTTTGACCGGCGCCGCAACATGTCGACGAGTATTATCATGCAGGAGAATAATTTTGTTGTGTCTGGAGTAGTAGTGGGCGTGTTTTTCCTTGAGTGCTCGGCTCAATCTCATCAATTGTGTTCGGTAGAGAGCCCCAGTAATGGTTTCGTTCGGTTTGAGCAACTCATAATACACGACACCAAATACACAACATGAGTTTTTTTCCATGAATATTCGGCTTGGTCGATGTTGAAGCATGGCCATGTGATCCCCATGATTTCCTGTTCTTTGGGTTATCGTAGTGGATCTATTTTTTTATCACCAGTGACTATACGATACAAAAAACCCTTTCGTTTATGCCTGGCAAGCAGCATTTCACATGTGCAAAATCGGCGTTCAACGTTTCTCGACTTTAGTTCATATGGAACCCTTGCTTTCCTGGCTTTGGAATTTCCTTGCTTTTGAATCATTTCCAACGATTTTAAACGATGTGAAATTGCTTGTTGATTCACTTCTAATGTAAGTACAAGTTCTTCTTGTCTTCGTACACTTTTGGCCTTCCGCTACGTTCTTTCTCTTCGACATCAAACTTACCGTTCTTAAACTTTTGAAACCACTCACGACAACTTCTCTCACTTAAAGCAGCCTCACCATATGCTTCTACAAGCAATCGATGCGCCTTAGCTGCAGATTTTTTCAAATTAAAGAAGTAAATCAAAAGTTCCCGCAAATGACGCTTATTCGGCTTAAAACTCGACATTTTCGCACGAAAAAAATTATGTGATGCTGATACAAAATCGCTAATATTTTAAGGTTATGGTGTTGCCAGATGTCCAACCTTACGATATGATGTTTTACATCTGACAATTTCAACCATAACTTACTGGTGAGGCCATCTTTTGTCAACGGCGGAGATTTATTTGTACTTCCAATAAAACTTTTAGTTCTATGAAATGCTGTTTGTGTCTTTTAGAGATGACACCAGTGGTTTTTATTGTTAGAACTCTTCCTAATCATGTAGAACGTAATTATCTCAGTGTATATTAATTATCTTGGAAAAAAATCCCTTGCCCACATTGGATTTGAACTCGAAATCATTGGTTCTGTCATTCTATATGTTACTCTACTTCAACTTCACTAACAAAGACGTTTCGTATGGCCCTCATTTGTTGCATGAGATTTGGCATGACTTGCTCGGCTTTTGCCGTTAGTTTGCCGTCATATGTTGCTCGGCACGTCTTGCTCGATTTTTGCCGCAAATTTGCCGTCACAGGTTGCTCAGCACATTTTGCTTGCTTTTTGCCGTAAATTTGTTGTCACGCGTTGCTCGGCACATCTTGTTTGCTGTTTGCTGCAAATTTGCCATCACATTGCTTGGCACGATTTGCTCAGTTTCTGCTGTCAATATACCATCAAACTACTAATGATAGCTTGTCCGGTTTTTGCCAGCAGTTTGCTATTACGCTTGCTAACAGGTCGCATCGCAATATTGCACACATTTTGCCGACTTGATATAGCAAATCGTGCTGCAATTTTGTCGCTATTCTGTTGACAAAACGTGCAGCACGCTTTGCCAAAATTTGCTTTTTGCACGTTTGACTATCAAGGATAAGAACCAATACACAAATGTGGTAGTATAATTAAACTATCCAGCAAATAATTTGACAGCAAATTAACGCCAAATTGGCACCAAATCCGCTCAAATATTGTCGACAAATCCGGTGCCATCTGTGTCCGCAATAAGCTCGTGATTTGCTGCTAAAGTTTACGTACATAACCTAACACCAATTTGACGCCAAAAGAGCAAGATCTGCGCGGTAGTTTGATGTCAAATTGACGCCAAATTCCAAGCAAGGCTTGCGCGGCGCAGTTTGACGCCAAATTGACACTAAATATCGAGCAAAGCATGGTGACAAAAATTTATGGCTAAATTGGTAGCAAAAATGCAGCAAGTTTTGCTGCCTCCTACCCAGATAGCACAATGAATTCCTAAAGTATTCCCGAAATATTTTTCTTTCTTACGGTTATTCGAACGGTAATTCTTTAAAAATTCGTAAAAATATATTTTCGTCATTGCGTTTGCTGATTTTACTTGAAACATTTTAGATTACTTGATTCCAATGTTACATCACCTTTAAAAATTCTCATTGACACTAGTGGGCTTTGAACTTGGATCCTGAGGCACCTCTGTATTATCAGTCTGTTGCTTTTTGCACTACATCACTTCTTCGATCAATATAAACTTCTTACATTTTGTCTATATGTATTTATAAATTTCTCGAATAATATAATTTTTTGATAATATGATTTAATAAAATGATGTAATTTTAATAAAAATTACATTTTTTGCACGCGTACTTTCATTGTTAATTTAATTCTCCCAGCTAATGAGGTGAGGTCTACAAAATCCCACACATTCTATTTCGTTATCTTTATTATACATTTTTATAGTAAAAATGTTTATTGTAAAATGTTATTAAATAAATAAAGTTAAAAAAGACTATAAACTTTGAGTAATTATAAAAGAGTACAATTCAAAAAAAAATTCACCTACTCATATAAAATTCAATTAAATTAATTAAATTTATGTATAAATGTATAAATCAACGTTTATTATAAATAATTTCTGAAATAATTCAGTAAAAAAGATTTTGATGAAACGTTTTTTTGAGGTATGTGTTATTTCTAGTGATCTTTCGCTCGCGAGGAGGGTGTGATATAAAAATGACTCTTTGTATTCTTAATATAAACATTTATTTTGTGTGTCTATTCTTTATACATGTGTTTGTGGGTGTGTGTGTGTGAGTCTTTTAAGTGTTCGACGAGCCGCTGAATTTAGTGTGATTTTCCGTGGGCTCTCTCCCTTTTCTGGGCCCTCCTTCGCCTCCGGGACTCCGGGCGGAAATGCTCCGGTTCTCCTTGTCGGAGTGATGATCGTCTTCGAGAGCAAACCTTGGAGATAGTAGTCGTCCCACTCGTGAATCTCCGTAGGCTAAGGTCGTGATAGGTGGCCGTGTCAATGGTCGCCGCGGGACGTAGATCGTTTGCAGCTTCCACGTGGTGATAGTCCCTGTCGTGGAGGCGGTCGGTGATGGAGACTCCGGCGACTCCCAGTGAATGGGCGAGGGGGTCAATTCCCGTGTCGGCGACGGAGTCCGTGGTTGAGGAGAACGACGCGTCAAAACCCCTGGTGTCGGCCGAACTACTGGGGGTTTGGTGGAATCTTCCCCGAAAAGCCCCTGCAGACGTCGTTGTAGCTTTTCTGAAGGTCTTCGCCTCTGGGCCGGTTCCCGCGCCGGGGAACCGGCTCGTGGGGGTGTCCGCGTTACCCTCGGCGTGGTTGCTTGCGTTAGACGCTTTGTCAGCGTCTGGAAATACTGTTGCCACTTCTACAGCGGATGCGACGGTTGTGGACGCTTCTTCAGCGTCCGGAGACTTGGAGCCGCTTCTACAGCGGAGGTGGCGGTCGCGCCGCTTCTTCAATGGATGCTGGGACGCTTCTCCAGCGTCCGGAGACTTGGTGCCTCCTTCTTCAGCGGATGCTGGGACGCTTCTTCAGCGTCCGGAGACTCGGTGCCGCTTCTACGGCGGATGCTGGGATGCTTCTTCAGCGTCCGGAGACTCGTTTCTGCTTCTGCAGCGGACGTGGCGGTCGCAACGCTTCTTCAGCGTCCGGAGACTCGGTGCCGTTTCTACAGCGGATGCTGGCCCGCTTCTTCAGCGGATGTGGCTTCTAGCCGAGGCCGATGACTTTCTAGCTGCGGTAAAATGGTAGGGATAGCCACAGCGGCGGTGTGTGCCGACCCCCCGCGGAGTCCGGCTTTTTATTGTCTGTTAATCATGATTTTCTCGCGAGAAAACCCCTTCATGTGCGCGCCGCCAAACGGCGCCGCACGGAGGCTCTAGCGGTTGCGGTGGCGGCTTGGCTAGCGACGCCGCGCTGCCTATGTGGCAGCTGCGGCGGTCGTACGCCGTTTCTCGTGTGGATTTATATCGATCCACCACACGTTTCACAAATATTTTAGAATTATTTCAATATTACATTTCAATATAATTTCTAAGTTATCTTTCGGAAAGCTTTTTGAATTATGTGCGGTGTGAGATATCTTATATTCAAATCGAAATATATCATAATTTAGTCACATTGACATCATCTCTTTTAATGATTATTGAAATGTGTTTCTTCTACTGTCTACATAATTGCAACAAGATATTAAAGCGATATAAACATTTCGGGAATTAAAGTGATTCTTTTAAAGCACTTTTACTTATAATACAATATATAATTATCTTTGTCACTTTTATGTCACTTTTGCGTCATTTACTATTAGTGACATTTAAATGACGAATTATGTCATAATGACATCATGCTGAAGTCATCATGTTTTACGTGAATATGAATATATGGATAACGTATGGATATCTAGTGGATATCCCCAATAGCTTGTAACGATGCACCGAATGCAACGTTATGAAAGACGTCGCCGAACATCATGACTAACGAATATTCGACGCGCCGCGAATATAACATCCCGGCATACAGCCGCGAGATGCATCAATAGTGCCGAATACGAAGAGACCGTCAGGCGAACAGCCGCAAACGATAAACAAAAGCGCCGACCAACCGCGGAGACATCCGAGATGTCACGAAAGCGTCAGGAAAAGCGTATAAAACGCGAGCGATAATCGATCAAAATCAGATCGGTCTCGACTTAGGAATCCACTTAGGAACCAAACCGAGATACTACTCTCCGCTGCGAATACGCAGCTTCCGCTTACGAACTGTTCACACAGTTCAGTCAGGAATACCTGACAATCCGATTCCTCTTACGAATTGCTCACAGTTCGGTCAGGAATACCTGACAATCCGATTCCGCTTACGAACTGCTCACAGTTCGGTCAGGAATACCTGACAATCCGCTTCTGCTCACGAACTGTTCACACAGTTCGGTCAGGAATACCTGACAATCCGCTTCCGCTCACGAACTGTTCACACAGTTCGATCAGCAATACCTGACACTCCGCTCCCGCTTACGAACTGCTCACAGTTCGGTTAAGAATACCTGACACCTCCCGTTTACGAACTACTCACAGTTCAGTTAGGAATATCTGACACTCCGCTCCCGCCTACGAACAACGGATACCGACCGATTCGGACCTGCGCCGCTTAAACCGGCGACAGCAAGAATCCCGATTTCAATTTTTCGTAGCCGCGGTCTCGTAAAACCGGCCACGCGCGCCGACCGCAGACGACCAAAGCGATCATTAAATCGTCATCGTCACGACCAACTATTGTACATACGCGCACTATCGACGAGATTGAATAAAACGAAGACTACATCCACAGTGTAGAGTACTTCTTTAACTAACCTTCCACTAACCCTGGCACACAGCTCCGCCCGTACCATATCGGAAACGGCGGAACATTACAAGCTATTGAATGAATATAGATATATGGATAACGTGTGGATATCCCCATCTATTGAGATATAGTTATTGGGTAGCTATTTGGATATGGATATCTTATACATCTATTAAATGTCTACTAGATGTTCATTATAGATATGGACATCTTATATGTAGATTTCATTGCGCCGCGATGACAGTTACAAGTCGGTAAATCGGTAATCGTAACACTCTCGCCATCCCGTCATCTAACGGAGAACATAGTCAACGGGCATTTCTATGGTGAGGAGACGACGCTTTTTACGCGTAAATTCACGACTTCAGACTTTGAACTAAGATAGCTTAGCTTCTGGAGCACGTCAAGAAAAAGTAAAGACAGTTTTATTAAATAATGTAAACCCAAAGAATCGATTAAGTCCCTCCAGAACTTCGTCAATTCAGCCATTATAACCGAAATGAGGATCTAACCTACATTTAACTAAAGCCGTCGCGTAATTATACACGGTAGCGTTGCTTCGCTCTTACACTTGGCTTCGCGACACTACCGTGTCGCTTGATATAGTTAAGAAAATTCTTCGAGAAAACACAAATCTATAAACTATTGTTAAATAGCTGTTAAATAGCTAATTAGATCATTAATTTTAGATAATTGTGTCAGATTGCTTACTAGGACAATTTTACTATTTATATTCCTTCGTTTATATACTTCACTTTTGTTCTTTTTATTTTTCCTCGTTCTTCTTCCTCTTTTTCACGTTTTTCTTTTCTTCTTCTCTTTTCGCTTCTATAATGAACAAATTTCGAATCTGAGCGACGTTTTCCACACATTAAGCGTCTACTAGCGATCAAGTACCGCCAAAAGCAGTGTCATCTACGTTGATCTAGCGGTATAATAAATAAAATATCATCACTTAGCGCTGAAAAATTATATTTTTATATAATAAAATTATATTTTGTCTTGTGTGTGTGAACTTTTAACAATAAGTTAGGCGAATTTAGATAAATATTTTTGTAACTCTATCACAAATACAAGATATAAAATAATATAAGATACATATTTTTCTGTACTGTATATGATAGTGACTTATTTGCTATGACACCCGCTTGATCGTTAAGCCGACGAACACAACGCTGCTTTTCGCGACGTTTTATCGCTTAAAATAGAGTAAACATCGCTAAAATTCGAACTCTGATAATGATAATGAGTTATATAATGAATTGAATGACACGTTTAGAGCACCAATAGACGAAGGAAACGAGCGCACGGTTGTTATCGAGAATGATTTTACTACTTCCGATGGATTGGCAGTTGACTGGATTTATAGTCATATTTATTGGACGGATTCTGGGAAAGATACAATTCAATTAGCTAATTTTGAAGGGAATATGAGGAAAACTCTAATACGAGATCGTATTCAAGAACCTAGAGCAATAGCATTGAATCCTTTAGAAGGTTGGATGTTCTGGACAGACTGGAGCGACGAAGCGCGGATTGAACGAGCTGGCATGGATGGTTCTCACCGATCGGTAGGGAACAGAGATTATTAATATTCATACACAAAATATCCTTACGGGAGGGACTTTATAATAGAGAAGAATATGACCGAAAATATTGTTATATTAAGCACTGCTAAACTTGCTGAGTAAATCTTTAGAAAACAATTACATAGCACAAACTCGACCTTGACATGTATTTTAAAGTGTTTATTCTTAAGTAACTTGCAGTTTTAATCAAATGGCAATCATTTTTATTTATATAGATATAACATGTTAAAAATGTGGACTATGTTGCATATTGAATATTATTTTTTTGAAATTTATTTGCAATGTGCACTTTTGACATGTTTCTATTATATTTAATTACATGTTATAGAACAAATATATCATTTTTCTTATAGAACAAATATATCATTTTTCTTATAGAACAAATATATCATTTTTATATCATTACCACATTATAAACAAAAAGTATTCCAAAATTACATAAACAACTTAGTTACATTTTATTTAGAGATAGATTGTTGTATTAATACTTTTATTATAAATATAGAGTTATATAATCAGTATACTCTCCAAAACATTTAAAGATTAAATGTCATATATACTATGTAAGTTTTTTAAAGATTTACATTTTTTGCAAATTTGAATTTTTCAACAAAATCGCGCGAATTTTTATTTATGATTATATTTCTTTTTATTATTGTATTAAATTATAATTTAAATTTGTATTTAGTTTTTTCTTTTTTCTGAGATATTAGTTTTATTATTTAGGGTTATTAATTAATTACATTCTATGAAACATAATTTAAAAAGAGAATGAGTAATAAACAAAAATAATTATATGTCATCAATAAATTGCGTTATTTACATTTATCTATCAAATTGTTTCGATTTATAACAAAAATTTATTGCAGGTAATTGTTGGCAATGACGTTAAGTGGCCTAATGGCTTAACTTTAGACCTGATCGGCAAAAGAGTGTATTGGGTAGATGCAAAATTGAACATCATAGGTTCCTGTAATTACGATGGTACCGGCAGGCGAACAGTTCTCTATTCTCTCGATAACTTAAGACATCCCTTTAGTATCACGACTTTTGAAGATTATGTATACTGGACTGATTGGGATAAGGAAACGATCTTCAAAGCCAATAAATTCACCGGGAAGGAAGTAGAAGCTGTAACATCTATCAAAACGCTTCAGCATCCAATGGTAGTTCATGTATATCATCCATATAGACAGCCTGATGGAATGAATCAGTGCCAAGCCGTCAATGGGCATTGTAGCCATCTATGTTTGCCGGCACCTAAAATCAACTCCAGATCGCCACTGTTGTCATGTGCTTGTCCTGACGGCTTACGTTTATTGCCTGACGGATTAATGTGTGTGGAAAATGGTGAGTCAGCAAAAAAGAATACTATGATTAACGAATGACCTTCCGATATTTCCGAATTATTATTATACAATTTTCAGCTGATGTAGCAATCAGATCATGATGAGCAAGTAGATTGACATTAAAAATGATCTTTTAAATTTTTTATATAGTTGACTTGTCATAAATTACGATGTCACAAGTTTAAATTAATAGAATATTTAATTAATTATTAGAACAATTTTAAGAAATTAGAAAAATAATAGAATAATAGAAAAAAGTAGAATATTTAATTAAGCAATGTTAGCATGTGTGGGAAAGTTGCTTGTTAATCAGTTATGGATTATCTGTATATACACGACGTAGAAATGAAATATGATACCTGCGAGAACATTCCGTTGCATGTTGTTGGTGCATTTTTATTTATGCTTATTATGTAAATCGATCAAAAACATGGCCAGAACTTCATTTTTGGATTAAACTTATTTATTCGTTGTACTCAAGAATTGTTTTATGTATATGTTTATAGTATGTATATTTATGTTAAAATGTTGATGATTTACAAAATTATCATCACCTAAACAGTTACAAATCATTTGACATAATTGATATAAGTAATAATTGATCTTATATAAATCTATCATAAAAACATGTGTAAGAAAAACGTATATACAATTCTCGAGTTTGAAACGAAAGAATTTTCGAGTTTGCCATCATCTTACTGAGGATTGCCTGAAGATGTAAGTTTATTATTTTTGTTGTTTTATTTATTTACATTCATGTTGCATGAATTCGGGTATTCCAGTTACTACCACCGTAGCATCGACAACGCAAGCAGCAACACAGCCGTTTAGGAGGCTTGAACCTCCGAATATTCCTACAACTGCCAGTAAGTTTGGTTAGATCATATTTTTACAATTTATCCATGAATTTTTTGGAGGTGAAAGAGAAGAAAAGTTAAACATGCATTTTTAATCACATTAATATATGTAAAATTAATTAATAATTGAAATATTGACGAACATCTGTTCATAACACAATTTAACACTTCATGCCATGTCTATTTTTTATTTATAAAAAAACTAATCCTTAGTTGGTTGATAAATCCATAGGCTTTTTTGTCTTTAAAACAGTTTATACAAAATGTCCAATAATAAATTAAACAACTTTTATGTGCGCATGTAATTGTGTCAAATTTTACAGGAAAGTCTACACTTTTACAAACAACTACATAAATTTTGAATTCATTAATTAAAGAAGATTGGCAAATAATAATATGTGATGCTACTGAGAAAGTTTTATTTACTGAGAAAACAGTATTCGCTTCGAGAACTTCATACGCATGGTTTCTATGGGTTTGAGATTGGGATACATCCAATTAGCATGTTCCGGCTATGCCGGGACTACTAATATGTCGCCGAGCTGTAATTCTCAGCGATGAGAACGAACTCCTTTCCAAGCTTCTACGGGAGCAAACTGACGTTTGAGCTTGTGGTCTCCTGCTAACCCGCCAAAATGTAGCCAAAATGTGCGAAACATATAGCATTTCTAAGCAGTATTTGACTATTGAATTGCTATCCTTGCAATGGATCTATTCATGGTCGAGATGGGAGCAAATATCCCCGTGGGCATCTGATTTCCGCGGTAATAGTCTTAATCACTGCTGAAATCTTCGTAGTTTTTGGTTATAACTAGTTGAAGAGCCTAGGTTGAATTTAGGGCATTTGTAAGCCAGGTTGAAAACATAGGTCATATGTGATCATATATGATGCGATGGATGAGCTCTATAAAAGCGGCGCCTCAACTCTCAATTCGTCAACAACCCTCAACCCTCAACAACCGCCGCCAATGTCAGGTCGAGGTCAACTTTACTTTTTTAAATAGAAACATGTATTTTTTTATTAAGGAATTTTATTCTACGTAAAGAAACACAACTTTTGTTTGAAAACGTTTTTTGTTCGACCTCTATTTTCTAAGATATTTGCCGAAATATCTACAAAATTATTGGTTTCAATAATGTTTTACTTGAATTCTATCAACTTTACCGAAAAATAGCAAGAAATAAAAATTTTCTATTTTCTTTTCACAGAGCTCTGAAAATTTTTTTTTAATTTTTTAATTAAAATTTTTAATTTTTTAATTAGTTTTTTAGTACTGCATTTTCTTGCATTTTTTTGAAGTACTAAAAAGTTAATTAAAAAATTCTCGACCTGACGTTGGCGGCGCCACGCAAAGTTAAACCAATGGTACTTTCTTGTACCATTGTTCTCCATCGAACCATATAACTTTTGTTTGAAACATTTTTGCTGTATATGCTTGGCTGAAGAATTATCAGGGTGTATCTTTTAAAATGGGACACCCTGTATAGTATGTCTGACGATAACATATTCATTTCGCGTATGTGCAATTAAGTCAAATTGAACAAAAAAATTTTCTATCATTTTGTGAGCAATCACGTGAAATTGTTAATTATTAATTAAAGAATTATCAATACCCGATATTCGAGTAGGGTAATATTGTGTTAAACGAATGTCGAGTGATGATAAGCTAGAAGGAAGTGGCGCGCACGGAGCGCTGATTAGCGCTGTGCAGCTACTATCTTTACAACGCTTCACTTACAATATCACACTCAATCATTCGTCAATATTTTTTTTATTAATAACTAAAAATTTTATGTGGTTCGCAAAATGATAGAGAAATTTCCTGTCCAATTTGATCCAATCTACATATACATGAAATGAGTATATGTTAACGTCAGACATCCCGTATAATTCAATTTACATGTGGTATGCAGAGTGTCTGACGCAAGTCATACAAAATCACGTGTGAAGATAGAGCACGTCAATCTGAGCACGAATAGAGTTACTATAATCAGAGTTTGGTCACGAGGAAGCAATTTTTGATTGGTCCGCCAAATCCCATACAGTATTCAATCACAGTACTGCTCTTGTTTTCCGTTGGTGATTAAACATCGTGCTTTCGACCTTCCCCGAGGATATTTGTGGTCATTTAACACACTGCTCTCTTCTTCTGTTTTCTTGAAACTTTATGTCTTTTTCAAATTTGTAATCCTATTTTCTTTAGAAACTAATATGTAATAAAAAGTGTTTACTATTCGTTTAATTGTATTAGCTTATTTATATCCAAAATGATTTTTTTTCCTTGTTTTTCTATTTTTCTGCACATAAATTCTTTTCTCATTATATTTCCTACACTTGTATAGTACACGTTTTATGTTCTCTTCTTTTCCTCCACATTCACATCTCTCCATGTCTATAAACCCTTTCTTTCCAAGTGATTCATTTAAATTATAATGATAATCTCTTATCCTGATTATCATTGTATTAGATTATTTTCCCTTTTACATCATTTCTGTTCGTGTACCATGGCTTTTCTTTCGTTTCTTGGAATAACTTCTTCAATTATATTTTTTGTTACCACAGACCTTTAATGTTTACAAAATTTGTCCTTTCGGTAAATCTTTAGAATAACGTACCCAGCAGCTATGATCTTGACCTTTATATATACAGGGTGAGTCATTTTAGTCTATGGAACCGAATATCTTCCAAATTACGGTATCTACAAAAAAATGGTTTAGATAAAAGTTGACCAGGACAGAGGGTGTAATTCAATTGTACCATTGGTTTTGACCTTGAGGTCAATTTTGAAGGTTACTTCAAGGTCACGATGGTTTTTTCTAATGGAACACCCTATTTTTGACTGCGGATTTCGAAAGAGCGGAAAATTTTACATCAAACTTGTCTTATGAAAAAATTGTTTTTGCGACTTTGGAAATGTCAAAAATGAAGGTGAAATGTCTGAAAAACGATCTGGTGTACTTTTTCTGAAATGACGTGGTTTTCTGGGTAACACAAATGTGCATAATGCTTAAACAAAGTCAATGAATTGTAAAAGTGTAAATCAC
>NW_022639695.1:218911-229387 GCF_010583005.1 Odontomachus brunneus
GTGATTTACACTTTTACAATTCATTGACTTTGTTTAAGCATTATGCACATTTGTGTTACCCAGAAAACCACGTCATTTCAGAAAAAGTACACCAGATCGTTTTTCAGACATTTCACCTTCATTTTTGACCTTTCCAAGGTCGCAAAAACAATTTTTTTATAAGACAAGTTTGATGTAAAATTTTCCGCACTTTCGAAATCCGCAGTCAAAAATAGGGTGTCCCATTAGAAAAAACCATCGTGACCTTGAAGTAACCTTCAAAATTGACCTCAAGGTCAAAACCAATGGTACAATTGAATGACCCCCTCTGTCCTGGTCAACTTTTATCTAAACCATTTTTTTGTAGATACTGTAATTTGGAAGATATTCGGATCCATAGACTAAAATGACTCACCCTGTATATATATATGAAAAGGCCAATCTCCTGAGTAACCTTCAGATAGTTTTAGCCATCGCTTATTATCTGTTAAAAAGTTATTGATGAAAGAAGTTTGAAAAATATGTTACAATTTTTCGATACTGTGTACTGTTAACGAGCCGAAATGCGATATATTTGCTATATATTGGGAGTACAAATAAGTCTCCGCCGTTTTTTATAAAAAAATGGGCATTTATTGTGAAAGAACGATACCTTATGTTTTATTCAAAGCATTGTCCATCGCTAGCCATTACTTTTCCCCATCTTTCTCGCAGCATACGGATACCGCGTCGGAAGAACGCTTCATCTTTTGAGGCTATCCACGAATCTACCCAATTTTTGGTATCTTCATATGATGTGAAGTGCTGCTCAGACAGGCCGTGCGTCATCGATCGAAACAAGTGATAGTCAGAGGGAGCAATGTCTGGTGAATACGGCGGGTGGGGTAAAATTTCCCAATTGAGTGTTTCCAAGTAGGTTTTGACCGGCGCCGCAACATATCGACAAGCATTATCATGCAGGAGAATAATTTTGTCGTGTCTGGAGTAGTAGTGGGCGCGTTTTTTCTTGAGCGCTCGGCTCAATCTCATCAATTGTGTTCGGTAGAGAGCCCCAGTAATGGTTTCATTCGGTTTGAGCAACTCATAATACACGATACCAAGCTGATCTCACGAAATACACAACATGAGTTTTTTTTCAATGAATATTCGGTTTGGCTGTCGATGTTGAAGCATGGCCACGTGATCCCCATGATTTCTCTTCTTTCGGTTATCGTAGTGAATCCATTTTTCATCACTAGTGACTATACGATGCAAAAAACCCTTTCGTTTATGCCTAGCAAATAGCATTTCACATGTGCAAAATCGGCATTCAACGTTTCTCGGCTTCAATTCATATGGAACCCAATTTCCTTGCTTTTGAATCATTCCCAACGATTTTAAACGATGTGAAATTGCTTGTTGATTCACTCCTAATGTAAGTACAAGTTCTTCTTGTCTTCGTACACTTTCGGCCTTCCGCTACGTTCTTTCTCTTCGACATCAAACTCACCGTTCTTAAACTTTTGAAACCACTCACGACAACTTCTCTCATTTAAAGTAGGCTCACCATATGCTTCTACAAGCAATCGATGCGCCTTAGCTGCAGATTTTTTCAAATTAAAGAAGTAAATCAAAAGTTCCCGCAAATGACGCTTATTCGGCTTAAAACTCGACATTTTTGCACGAAAAAAATTATGTGATGCTGAATTATATGATACAAAATCGCTAATATTTCAAGGTTATGGTGTTGCCAGCTGTCCAACCTTATGATATGACGTTTCACATCTGACAATTTCAACCATAACTTACTGGTGAGGCCATCTTTTGTCAAACGGCGGAGATTTATTTGTACTTCCAATAAAACTTTTAGTTCTATGAAATGCTGTTTGTGTCTTTTAGAGATGACACCAGTGGTTTTTATTGTTGGAACTCTTCTTAATCATGTAGAACGTAATTATCTCATATTAATTATCTTGGAAAAAAATCCCTTGCCCACATTGGACTTGAACTCGAGATCTTTGGTTCTGTCATTCTATATGTTCCTCCACTTCAACTAGTTGGGCCATCTTTTGTCAAACGGCGGAGACTTATTTGTACTCCCAATACTAGATTAGTTGCTTGTAAGTTTGTCTGAAAAGTCAAGAACATATGTGTGGAACGAATAATTTTAAATAAGAAGGACACACACACAAACTGCTTGGCCGCCCGTGCGCTCGCCCGCCCGACAGAGCAGGCTCGCGTTAGGTGCATATGTACATGTAATAACAACATACGCACTCACCGCGAACCGCCCTATCGGGCGGGCGAGCGCACGAATGGCCAAGCAGTGTATGTGTGTGTGTGTGTGTGTGTGTGTGTGTGCGCGCGTGTATGTGCATATGTATATATAATAGCAACATACACATCCACCGCGAGTCCGCCCTGTCGGGCGGGCGAGCGCATGGGCGGCCAAGCTGTGTGTGTGTGTGTGTGTATGTGTGTGTGTGCGTGTGTGTATAGCAGCATCTTCCTAGCTTAGAAATTCGATGTTTTTGTATATGCCCAAGAATTACATTCATTTTATACAATTTTTTTTGTTAATAACTTTTTAACGAACAACGAGGCCTAAAACTTTCTGAAGGTTACTCAGGATAGTGACCTCAACAACATTTGTCAAGGTCAAAGTCATAGCTGCTGGGTCCGTTATTCTAAAGATTTACCGTTCTTTCTCTTCCTTTTTTTTTAGTAATTTTTTTTTACATCCGAAAATGGTACTTTAATTTTTTCTCTTGTATTTTCCTCTTCTATTCCTGCCCTTACCAATTCATCAACTATCTCATTTACTTTTATACTTCTGTGTCCTGGTATCTACATTAATATGTCCTTGATATTACACCATCATTTTCTTAGTGTTTCTTTTCCATGCAAAATATCTCTTTCTTGCCTCAATTGTACATATTTCTATAAACGTCAGTCATATTAGAGCTTATGCCTTCTATAGCACTCTTAGAATCTGAGAAAATAACAACATCTTCTATTCCTCTTTCTTGACATATTTGAATTGCTTTAGCTATTCCAGTCACCTCTGCCGTGTGTATTGAGCATCTTTTATTAACGTTTATATAATATCCTTCCTCCTTTTCTACTTCTGTTATTCTTACTCCCGTTGATATATCATTCTTCTTTTTACAAGTAGATGACGCCAACTGCAAAATCGATTTTGAAACGAGGCATAGTGCGTTCGATAACCGTAATATAGAGTATCAAAATCCTTAAAGTGTTTAGGTGATTGGGCCTTTGTTTCCGAGATATTGCGATGCAAAGTGAGAGTCACGGAGCCATGCCGCATATAATACACGCGTTAACAGTTACATCGTCGAGTAAGAAATTATAACGAACATATATGTTGCGTGTTACATTGTGTTTACTGGGATACTTTCCAGCCATGTACGACTACCTTGTTCGAATTATATATATTGTTTTTATATTATGCACACATATTATTCAAAACATTTAACCCATTATGTTTACAATGATTGTAAATAGTATGTTTTTACATTATTTTCCATTACTACGACATGACACTGCCCTAATTGCTCATATAACAATTACATCGACGCAGAATATATGTACTACAGGTATATATATATATGTCCGACAGTACGAAACACAAAAAATAAACATTACACGCGGTTGCAATTGCATTGCCTCCGAACTCGAACGCTCGTCGCCGGCGCTAAAAGTACCAGCGCGAGAACCTTAGCCCGCTCAACTACACCGTTTCGGTGAAAGTGAGTGCCACGTTGTTCCTTATATGCGACACGATTCCGTGACTCTCACTTTGTATCGCAATATCTCGGAAACAAAGACCCAATCACCTAAACACTTTTAGGGTTTTTATACTCTATATTACGGCTATCGAACGCGCTATACCTTGTTCCGAAATCGATTTTGCAGTTGACGTCATCTTATTAGATCCATCCGTGTAAAATATCTTTACTTTCTTTTTATTAATATCATATTTCTTAGCTACTTTTTCTACTAATTTCTTATTGGAAACTTCTTTCTTCTTTCTTTCTTCACCTATTGGGAGTACAAATTAGTTCGGTCCGTTTTCAAAAGATGGCTCTGGCTGTTATGAATGTTTCATAGTGACAGCTGATTTCGGTGGTTTCAGAGAGGTTAGACATCTGTCAATAATATTCAGTTTATATCGCTTTGAGTTTCATACAAAACCCCTGTTTTTTACTGTGTTGAATATGTTAAATTTTGTGTTAACTAAGCAGCTGAAGCGCATCGAATGCTTATAGAAGTTTATGGTGACAATGCTCCAACTGATAAATCATGTAGGGAATGGTTTCGACGTTTCAAGAATGGTGATTTCAGCGTTGAAGACAAGCCTCGCTCTGGACAGCCAAAAAAATTCGAAGACAAAGAATTGGAGGCATTACTCGATGAAGATCCGAGTCAAACGCAAGAGGAGCTTGCAAAATCATTGGGAGTTACGCAACAAGCAGTTTCCGTACGATTGAAATCCAGGTGTAATAAAAAGAAATCCATCATTTTTCCAATAGATGGCTTTAGTAATGTGTATCTCGCGTTGTATAAGTGCGATCGGTTTACGCTAGATGGCGTTAGAAAGATAAGATTTCGTGCTAAAAAAACTTCTGAGACAGTTTTGTGATTGTTTGACTCAGTATTGTTTGAGCGCGCGTCAAAGATGGACACCAGCAAAGAGAAAATACGCCATATTTTACAGTTTTTCTTTGATAAAGGCGAAAACGCAAGCCAGGTGGCTGAAAATGTGCATAGTGTTTATGGTCCTGATACTGTAACAGCCAATCACGCGCAATTTTGCTTTCGTCGATTCCGTTCCTTTTGATGTCAAAGATGCACCACGCTCTGGAAGGCCAATTGTCGAAAATGTCGATAAAATAATGGAAATCGTCGAGTCCGACCGTCATGTAAGCACTGTTTTGATTGCCCAGGAGCTAAACAATGCATAAAAAACCGTGTGGAACCACTTGAATAAGGCTGGATACAAAAAGAAGCTCGATATATGGGTGCCACACGAGTTAACGCAAAAAACTTCATGGACCGAATTTTTGCGAATCGCAACAAAATCGACCCATTTCTGCAGCGGATGGTGACTGGTGATGAAAAGTGGGTCACTTACGACAACGTCAAGCGAAAACGGTCGTGGTCGAAACGCGGTGAGTCGGCGCAAACGGTGGCCAAGCCAGGATTGACGGTCAGGAAGATTTTGCTGTGTGTTTGGTGGGATTGGCAGCGAATCATCCACTATGAGCTGCTCCCCTACCGCCAAACGCTTAATTCGGACCTGTACTGTCAACAATTGGACCGTATGAAGGAATCAATCGCCCAGAAGCCGCCAGCTTTGGCCAATAGGAGAAGAATTGTGTTCCATCAGGACAACGCCAGGCCACACACATCGATAGTGACTCGCCAGAAGTTCCGGGAGCTTGGTTGGGAGGTTCTTATGCATCCACCTTATAGTCCGGACCTGGCACCAAGTGATTACCACCTGTTCCTGTCTATGGCGAATGATTTTGCTGGTGAAAAATTTGCCTCAAGAGAAGCTTGTGAAAATCGACTGTCCCAGTTTTTTTGCCAATAGGGACAAGGGTTTCTATGAGAGAGGCATAATGGAATTACCTTCAAAATGGCAACAAGTTATCGAACAAAACGGTGCATATTTGACCTAACTCGGATCATTCTAACTATGCTAAATAAAGCCTTCAATTTCATGCAAAAATAATGGATTTCTTTTTACTACACCTTATATATAGTATTCTCTTCCACCCAATAGTTCATCCCAATAGTTTTCATTGTATATCTGATATTATCTTTACTACTTTTTTTTGTAATTCCTCTATCTTTTCTGACTCTTCTCCATGTTTCTGTAATTACTAGTTCTTTTCCTTTTTATTTTCTCATTCTACTCATCATTTTTACTAAGTAGTTTTTTGCCAATTCTACTGCTCTTTTTCTTGAAACTTGTTATTTTTGCTTCCTCTAATATTATTAGGTGTGCAACTAAGTTCCCGCTGTTTGTCAATAGATGGCTCCAGCAGTAAGTGCTGGTCGATTTTGACATATCCAAAACGTCATGACATATCCAACCAAGCTTAGACATATGGTAAACAAACCGCTTTGACACGTTAGTGATTTTGTTTTGGCGTCATATACTTTTGGTTGTGTGAAAATGTCTGATTTTGTGCCAAATAATCGTCATTTGCGGGAAGTGTTGATTTTCTTATTTCATTCGAAGAAAATGGCGGCTGAAGCGCATCGAGAGCTCCAAAAGGTTTACGGAGATGCTGCTCTAAGTGAAACAACGTGCCGTGATTGGTTTCGTCGCTTCAAAGACGGTGATTTCGATGTTGACGACCGTCCGCGTGAAGGAAGGCCAAAAACCTTCGAAGACGCTGAATTGGAGGCATTGCTCGATGAGGATCCGTGCCAAACGCAAGAACAGCTTGCTTCAGCATTAGGAGTTACCCGCCAAGCCATTTCCAAGCGATTGCATGCGTTGGGAATGATTCAAAAGCAAGGAACTTGGGTTCCTTATGATTTGAAGCCAAGGGACGTTGAGCGTCGTTTTTTCGCCTGTGAACAACTGCTCCAGGAAGGGTTTTTTTCATCGCATCGTGACGGGTGATAAAAAATGGATTCATTATAGCAACCCAAAGAAAAGAAAGTCATGGGGACTGTCCGGTCATGCTTCTACGTCGTCGGCTCGGCCGAATATTCACGCTGCGAAGGTTATGCTGTGTATTTGGTGGGACCAGGTCGGTGTTATTTATTATGAGCTGTTGAAACCGAACGAAACCATCACTGGGGAACGGTATCGAATTCAATTGATGCGATTGAGCCGAGCACTGCGCGAAAAACGGCCACAATACGAGCAGAGGCACGAAAAAGTGATTCTACTGTATGACAACGCTCGGCCTCATGTTGCCAAACCCGTTAAAACCTACTTGGAAACGCTCAAATGGGAAGTCCTACCCCACCCGCCATATTCCCCAGATATTGCGCCGTCCGATTATTACTTGTTCCGTTCGATGGCATATTGTCTGGCTGATCAGCAGTTCCGCTCATATGAAGACATCAAAAAATGGTTTGATTCGTGGATAGCCTCACAAGACGAACGCTTTTACCGTAACGGTACTCGAGCTTTGCCAGAAAGATGGGAAAAAGTTGTAGCTAGCGGTGGGCAATACTTTGAATGATTCATTTGTAACCATTTTTTCACAATAAAGTTGCATTTTCATAAAAAAAACAGCGAGAACTTAGTTGCGCACCTAATACGTTCTGGTGTTGATATTCTATAGCGCATTGCTGTTCTCAGTCCTTGATTGTATTTTTTCCAGCTTCTCTCTCTGGCTTTTCAGATCCGGGAAGTAAATCATTATCCCATAAACTGCTATTGCTCCTATTAGCGTTTTATACATTAATATAGCTAAATTGTGATTTCAAATTCTTTATCTATATCATTTTTATATTTCATTAAACTGTTTGCTTTAATCATTCTCTCCTTTATTTTCTGTCTCTGCTTCTCAAAACTTTGTTCTTTATCTAACATTTTATCTAATCTTAGAAATTTAGCTGTCTCCAATTTCTTCAATTTCTTCTGTACCTATTATTATTTTTATTTTTCCCCTGCTTTCTTTCAACGTATTATGGAACTTTATTAACTACGTTTTCCTAGGTCCTAGATTTAACCCTAGCTCCTCCCCTAGTTCTTTATTTATGTTTTCCGTTTTCTCCAATTAATTTGTTTATCTCTGATCTCCTTCGCTTGTATTGTATATAGCTATGTCATCTGCAAATTGGAGGATATATATATTCCTTCCTCTTTGGTCTTCATTAGTTTCTTTGTATATATTGGATACAATGGACTCCTCCCTGTGGTATTCTTTGACCGAACAAACCTACTTAAAAAAAAAAATATATAAAAAAGACGCCAAGTTCACGCGCTTGCCTGCACAAATGGAATTATATAAAAATTAATATTTTTATAAAAAATATTTTATTTGTAAAATAACGCATTTAAAAATGTTAATAAAAAATATTGTTATTTAATTTCTATTTTCTATAAAAAACGTGATATCAGGTATTAGGTTGGTAAGAAAATAATGTCGGTTTTATATATTATTTGACTTTGCTACTTATTTTTGGAATAAATATTTATTTTAATATATTTATTTTATATACCATTTTAAAGCGCAGATTTCGCTCTATATTTCTCTGCTATTGGTTTTATTTTTACTATTATTTTGTGTCCATTATTATTTATAGAATTCGTGATGGAAAAGAAGCAATTGCGAGCGATATTCTTGTATGAGTTCAAACTAGGTCATAAAGCAGCAAAGGCGACTCGTAACATCAACAGCGCATTCGGCCAGGGAACCGCAAACGAACGTACGATACAACGTTAGTTTTAAAAATTTCGGAATGGCGATGAGAGCCTTGAAGATAAAGAAGGTCGTGGACGTCCATCGGCAGTTGACAACGACGAATTGAAAGTGTTGGTCGAAGTAGATCCGCGTACAACGATTCGAGAGCTTGCTGTAAAATTAGACGTAAGTTATCCAACAGTTCTGGACCACCTCAGGCAACTTGGAAAATCAAAAAGGCTCGAAAAATAGGTGCCGCATGAATTTAATGAAAATAAAAAAAAATCGTTATGAAGTATGCTCTGCGTTTCTTTTGCGCAACAACAACGATCCATTCCTCAATCGCATTGTGACACGAAAAATGGATTTTATACTGGCGGCGCTCAGCATAGTGGTTGGACCGCGGCAAAGCTTCATAATACTTCCCAAAGCCGAAGCTGTACCAAAGGAAAACCATGGTGACGGTTTGGTGGTCATCAGCCAGTTAATTCACTACAACTTCCTGAATCCAGGCGAAACTATCACGGCTGAAAAGTATTGTCAACAAATCGACGAAATGCACCGCAAACTACAATACTTACGCCCGCATTGGTTAATAGAAAAGGTCCTATTCTTCTTCACGACAATGCTCGGCCACACGTCGCACAACCGACGCTGCAGAAACTGAATGAATTAGGCTACGAAACTTTGCCTCACCCACCATACTCGCCAGACCTCTCGCCAATTGATTACCACTTTTTTTAAGCACCTCGACCACTTCCTGCAAGAGAAAGTCTTCAACAACCACGGTGCTGTTGAAAATGCTTTCCGAGAGTTTATCAGTTCCAGGATGTTGAAATTCTATGTTACCGGAATAAATAAACTTGTTTCTCGTTGGCAAAAATGTGTTGATTATAATGGTTTTTATTTTGATTAATACACTTTACTCTGAGCTGAGATATATGCGTTTAAAGTTAAAAGTTAAAAACATTATTTTCTTACCGACCTAATAGTTAGATCAAGTAAAAATAATTTACATATTTCCCTACATGAATAAAATTATATAAAAGCAAATATGTTCATGTATGAAATATTTCACATATTTCCACAAAACATAAATCTAAAGATGTTAAAACATAATATTATTTAAATTTCTATTTTCTATAAAAGGAATGTTATAAGATAGTTAGATCAAACGAAAATACCATTGCGTTATAATAGCTTTGGGAGATAGTACGATTTCCGTGATGCCGCGATTTGAGAGTTATTTTTAATGTAATTTTGTAAGGCAAAACGACTCACAAGAGTGAAAAAATTGGCTACGACGCTTAGTTTACGAGATATTTTCATTTAAAATGGTAAGTAAAAATGGATAAAAAGTAAGCGAATGATCTCTGCTGCCGATCGACCTGAAATTTTATACATAGATTTTATTCAATGTTAGGAAGTGCGCATGGTCCCAACTTTGAGAAATAAAAATTAATTTTTTTTTACAAGACAGCACTTATCGACTAAAATCGACTCTGTATGATAAGGTGTTTTGTTAACTAAATTAAATGAATAAAAAATTAATTTAAATATATGTAAATAAAATTAAATAAAAAATAAATAAAATAATTTAATATTATAATATTTTGTAACAAAATAAATTAATTTAATTTTAATGGATGCTTTTGCTTGTGATTTATGATATCTTATGTGAGAATCTTGTTAATTTTCTTATCTATTTTTTATATATTGTTATTTCATCTATTTAGTAAGGCGAATATTTTATGCGGTTTATTATACGTCCCATCTTGCGTACGGGTCTTGTTAATGTTCTCGATATCTATTTTTAGTATGTTGTAGACTCATTCCCATACAGCACAGTAATGTTAAATCAATTTTGAAAGAATGTTGAATTGCAACAATGTCAATATTGAATCAACATTGAGAAACATTGAATCAACGTTGAGAAACATTGAATCAACGTTGCACAAACCTTGATATAATGTAAAAATGTCCGCGATTGTTGATTTTTCCTTGACATTTCGTCTTATTTATTCTTATTGTTTCATAAATAAAAACTGTTATTGTTTCATAAATAAAAACTAATTTTCTCATGTCTTATAACTGCTAGAAACCGAAGATTGTCAAACAC
>NW_022639695.1:229397-229492 GCF_010583005.1 Odontomachus brunneus
TCACAAAAAACACTTAACGTGTCCGGATATATACAGGGTGGGCCATTTTAATCTCCCCACCTGAATTTCTCGTAATCTAAGTCAGATAGAGAAAA
>NW_022639695.1:229502-230807 GCF_010583005.1 Odontomachus brunneus
TCCTCTCTCGATAATTTCGAATCCGAAGCGGTATGCCGGTCACCTATCCATTCTGACTGCGTTGTTTAACCTGACGATCGAGCGGCACACGGTGATTCCAATGACTCCAACGATGTTCTTATAATTTATGTTTATAAAATGTATACTTACAGTGTTCACAGTATATTATGCACGTACCTAGCAAATACACGTGTCGATTCGCCTATTTTATTTAATATCTCTAAAGTTTATTTGTAAAATGTAGTTATTTGCAAAATGACTTCGACCATTCTTTCCAGTTTAATATTTTTTTATACATTTTTTGTTATCGATACAGCTTGCGTCAGACTCAATGAATAAGACTCTATAAAGAATATTATGTGATAAAAGAATATTCAGGGTTTGCGCAAAATTGCTTAAACACATTTCAATTTTACATATTAATAATAAGAAAAATATATATGATTATGATATATTGGAATATAATATGTATTATATATATATATGTGTATATATATATATATATATATATATTTTTATATATATATATATATATATATATATATATATATATATATATATAATACATATATATTAATATAATAAAATTTAATAATAATTTATTTTATTATTATTATATAATAACAAGTTTTTTCTTTAATATTATGAATAATATAATTTTCAATGCTTCTCAAATATTGTTGCAAAAAATTGTATTTTTTATTCAATATATATTCAACATTGCAGCAATATCTTGTAATTAATGTTGAAAAATCAATATAAATTCCATGTAGAAAAAACATCCACACTTCTATTTTCAACGTTGCAACGTCTCATCAAGGTTTTCTCAATGTTTTGTGCTGTATGGGATCTATTTCATTATTTAAGGAAAATTAATTTTTCTACTTTAACTATAAATATCTCGTGATCTAAGCACTGTAGCCAATTTCTTTACTGTTGCTAATCGTTTTATCTTAAAAAGTTATATCAGAAATGATCTTCAAGTCTCTCGCGACACGGAAATCATACTCTTGCTTTGTGTGTATGCACATCACATGTGATAATTATTGACTTCTTTTTATTGGTAACCATGTAAAAATTAAGATAAAATAAAATTAAGAGTCTCACAAAAAACACTTAACGTGTCCGGATATATACAGGGTGGGCCATTTTAATCTCCCCACCTGAATTTCTCGTAATCTAAGTCAGATAGAGAAAAATGGTCCAGACAAAAGTAGAAGGGGACAGAGGGGGTCACGTAATGGTACCAAGGACCTTGACCTTGAACTCGATTTTCAAGGTTATTTCAAGGTCAAAGTGATTTTT
>NW_022639695.1:230817-231483 GCF_010583005.1 Odontomachus brunneus
TCAAAAATAGGTGTTCCCATTTAAAAAAATCACTTTGACCTTGAAATAACCTTGAAAATCGAGTTCAAGGTCAAGGTCCTTGGTACCATTACGTGACCCCCTCTGTCCCCTTCTACTTTTGTCTGGACCATTTTTCTCTATCTGACTTAGATTACGAGAAATTCAGGTGGGGAGATTAAAATGGCCCACCGTGTATATCCTTCATAGCATACGATCTTGAAGGGATATCTTGGGGATTGTGTGGGCATTTAGAAGTCCTTGGAATATTTTTAGGATATTTTTAGGATATGCGGACATTTAGCAATCTTCTGGATGTCTTTGGGATATCTTTTAAATCTTGTGCTATGTGAGATATAATTAAAATATATTTTCTAAATAGTATTTTGTATATCATTTGTAAATTTCAACAATGCCCCTTATTGCGATGCGGGCACGCCAAGTGTTTTTTGTATGACTTTTAATTTTATTTTATCTTAATTTTTACATGGTTACCAATAAAAAAAGTTAATAGTTACCGCATGTGATATGTATATACACAAAGCTGTTATAACGCAATGGTATTTTCGTTTGATCTAACTATCTTATAACATCCTTTTTATACAAAATGGAAATTTAAATATCAGGACCTTGAATAAGTTCTCGCTGTTTTCCAACGGATGGCGTTAC
>NW_022639695.1:231493-231731 GCF_010583005.1 Odontomachus brunneus
GTTTTTTCTTTAATATTATGAATAATATAATTTTCAATGCTTCTCAAATATTGTTGCAAAAAATTGTATTTTTTATTCAATATATATTCAACATTGCAGCAATATCTTGTAATTAATGTTGAAAAATCAATATAAATTCCATGTAGAAAAAACATCCACACTTCTATTTTCAACGTTGCAACGTCTCATCAAGGTTTTCTCAATGTTTTGTGCTGTATGGGATCTATTTCATTATTTA
>NW_022639695.1:231741-231807 GCF_010583005.1 Odontomachus brunneus
TAGTGTATGTCATTTCGCCGAAGTGTAAACAACTTTTTTTTCATAGTATTAAACATGTCGAGTTTT
>NW_022639695.1:231817-232073 GCF_010583005.1 Odontomachus brunneus
CTCAATGTTTTGTGCTGTATGGGATCTATTTCATTATTTAAGGAAAATTAATTTTTCTACTTTAACTATAAATATCTCGTGATCTAAGCACTGTAGCCAATTTCTTTACTGTTGCTAATCGTTTTATCTTAAAAAGTTATATCAGAAATGATCTTCAAGTCTCTCGCGACACGGAAATCATACTCTTGCTTTGTGTGTATGCACATCACATGTGATAATTATTGACTTCTTTTTATTGGTAACCATGTAAAAATTA
>NW_022639695.1:232083-239257 GCF_010583005.1 Odontomachus brunneus
TGTGCCAAAAAAGAGTATTTGCTTTTGCTTTGGGGAATGTTACTGCACTACTTTATTAAAAAAAAAACTGCAGCTGAAGCATACAGAATTCTTGTTGAGACTTACGGCGACCATGCTCTGTCGGAAACAACATGCAGAGATTGATTTAGACGCTTCAAAAATAATGATTTTGAAGATAAAGAACGCTTTGGCGCACCGAAAAAGTTTGAAGATGAAGAATTGGAGGCATTATTTCATGAAGACTCATGTCAGACGCTAGCTGAACTTGCAGAATCATTAGGAGTTGATCACACAACAGTTTCGAAACGTTTGAAAGTATTAGGAATGATTCAAAAGCAAGGACATTGGGTGCCGTACGAGTTGAACTCGAGAGACGTCGAACGGCGTCTTTTCACGTGTGAACAGCTGTTTCAACGGCAGAAAGGTTTTTTACATTGTATCGTGACAAGCGGTGAAAAGTGGATACACTACGATAACCCTAAGCGTAGAAGATCGTGGGGTAAGCCCGGCCATGCATCAACATCGTCGGCAAAGCCGAATATCCATAGTTTGAAGCTTCTGCTCTGCATTTGGTGGCATCAGTTGGGCGTAGTTTATTATGAGCTGCTCAAACCGACGAGGTCCCATCACGGGAGATCGCTATCGACTACAATTGGTACGTTTTAGCCGAGCTTTGAAGGAAAAACGACCGCTATACGAGCAGAGACACGACAAAGTGATTTTACAACATAACAACGCTCGGCCACATGTTGCACAACCGGTGAAAACCTACTTGGAAACGCTTAAATGGGAAGTCCTACTCCACCCGCCGTATTCACCAAACATTGCCCCTTCCGATTATCACTTATTCCGATCGATGGCACATGGCCTGGCTGAGCAGCACTTCCATTCTTATGAAGATGCCAAAAAATGGGTCGACTCTTGGATAGCCTCAAAAGACGTGTCGTTTTTCCGACGTGGAATTCAAATGCTGCCAGAAAGATGGGAAAAAGTAGTGGCTAGCGATGGGCAATACTTTCAGTGACATGTTTTTTACGACTTTTTTTAAATAAACCATTAATTTTCACGAAAAATCAGCAAGACCTTATTCAAGGTCCTAATAATATTATGTTTTAACATCTTTAGATTTATGTTTTCTGAAAGTATGTATGTGAAATATTTTATATATGAACATATTTGCTTTTATATAATTCTGTTCATGTAAGGAAACACATGAATTATTTTCACTTGGCCTAGCTATCTAATATCACATTTTTTATAGAAAATAAAAGTTTATACAATAATATTTCTATTAACATTTTTAGATGTTATTTTACAAATAAAATATTTTTATAGAAACATTAATTTTTATAGAAACATTAATTTTTATATAATTCTAATTATGCAGGCAACCGTGTGAACTTGGCGTCTTTTTTTATTTTTTTTTTTTTTTTTTTTTTAAGTTAGGTTTGTTTGGATATTACATCTTTTTCATAAATGATTAAATATCTATTAAACACCTATACAAATTTGACATAAGTTTCATAAATAATAATAATTTTACGAGACTTGCGTATCAATTTAACAGGAGGTACTATTGTATTTCTTCTATAGAAGCTTGGGTTGTACCCAGATAACACAGGATGTCCTATGGACATCCATTTTATGTCCATTTTGCGTCCGTACGTCCATAGACATGCAATGGATATGTCCATAAGATATCCGATTTTGGACATCCGTTAATGTCCATAATTTGAATGTCCATAAGATATCTGATCTTGGATATACATGTCTTAAGTATAAAATTCGACTATAGCCCATACAGCACAGAACGTTGAAAAACCTTGATGAGACGTTGCAACATTGAAAATAGAAGTGTGGATGTTTTTTCTATGTGTAATTTATGTTGATTTTCCAACATTAATTACAAAATATTGCTGCAATATTGAATATATATTGAATAAAAAGTACAATTTTTTGCAACAATATTTGAGGAGCATTGAAAATTATATTATTAATAATATTAAAGAAAAATTTATTATATAATAATAATAAAATAAATTATTATTAAATTTTATTATATTAATATATATATATATATATATATATATATATATATATATATATGTATGTATGTATTATACATATTATATTCCAATATATCATAATCATATATATTTTTCTTATTATTTATATGTAAAATTGAAATGTGTTTAAGCAATTCTGACTTCCTTGACTTGCTTTGTTTCGCGCGAGATACTACCTTGTCTCCCCACACCAACACGTGATCAACACATAATTAATAAATTTATAAAGTATTACAATCCATAAGACTCAATGTATAAGGATTTGGAGTAAAAATAGTGTTGAAAAGTATACGTAGTGCACGCTTTTATAAGATCCTTTAAACAGTCGAATTATTTTCTTCTGTTACTAATTTATTTATTTATTTAATTATCAGAGGGTTTAATAAACATTCGGATTTAATTAAATGATAATAACTATATTTAATATAATTATAACTAATTTTCCAACCAGCAAAATTACAAGATATGGTTATTCTGAACGCACTAAACTAATTAACCAATATAGATTTCCCAACAAGAATTAACTACTGAACAAACGCCTAACAAGCCAAAGCCTGCTAACAATGGGCTAATTTTATACTCTTAATAACATTCCCGGACTGCTGCGAGTCTCCTGTCTTTTCTCTTTTATAATCAGCCAAGGTGATTTTGAGTTCAGTCTCTTTATAACTTTCATTTGTTTTGTTATTAAAATCAAATTAGGAGTCGGTTAGGCCGAAATATCATCTTTATTTCTTACACTTTTATAATATTTCTACACATTAAATGCAAGTTGTCTACACTTTTATAACGTTTCTACACATTAAGTGCAACTTATTTAATCTGAAATGACCTGAAATTTTTGTTATGTAAAAAATATGAGAAGCGTTTATGATAAGACGATATTAAAACATATAAAAGCATGCTAGGCTGTGTGAACGGTTGTAAAAATCGAAGCGAGGAAGGTTTTTTTCGGTTATTTCATCTGGGAAAATTATTTCATCAACAGGGAAAAATAATAGCAAAAGACGTGAAGAATGGTTAAAATTACCTTGATAAGAATTTTTTAATGAAAATTTCTTAATTTTACTGACAATTTTTCTGAAAAATTCTGCAAAAATCAACAAATTGGTACACTTTCAAAAAAATTCAGAGAAAGTCATACTTCCTAAAAATGAGAATCTATTAATTTCTTTGAAAAATTCTGAATTTCTCAGAAATTCTCTTCTTTTAGAAAAATGCAGAGAAAGTCAGAAAATTGGTTGTATTTCATAGAAATGAAAAAAACTGAATTTCTCTAAAAATTTTTTAAATTCTCTGAAAAGAGTGCGGCCAAATTTAGCTCCATTTTTTGAAAGTTTGAAAATGGTCATAATTTTGGTTTTTTTGAAAGCTTATTGCAAATAGATTTCAAATATATAAATATCAAGATGGCGTTCCACACCGTTTCAGAGAAAAATGGTTTCCAAAAGAGAGTTTCACTTTCGAGAGATAGCGCCATAGGTCAAAGCATATAAAAATGGACAAAAAATAAGAAAAATAAGATATTTTATTTATCATTGTTAATTCTTATAGTAATATCGCAGATGTTTTCGTTCGGAATTACAAAACATGGTTGTCACCATAGCTAAGATATTAAATGATATAGAGCGCCACCTTGATACTTATATATTTCGAATCTACTCGCAATAAGCTTTCAGAAAATACCAAAATTATGATCATTTTCAAACTTACAAAAAATGGGGCTAAACTTCTATGACGGTTTGGTCGCACTCTTTCTGGATTTTTCTAAAAATTTATAAAAATCTCTACATTTCTTAGAAACCCTGCTTTCAGACAAAATGCTTTTGAATATTTTTAATTGCCTCTTACTGTATACAATCTATATAAAGAAAAACTTTTCTTTATATAGATTTTCTTAATTACATAATATAATTTTCTTTTTACATAATGTAATTAATTTTTTATATATTACTAAAATCTTATTCAAAAATCGAGGAAATCAAATTTTGTAAAAAAAAAAAAAACATTCGTTTATTTTAATGCAAACGTTTGAAAAAACTTTATTTTCTATAAAACCAAAAAAGACATGCAATTCTCAAAGAAAGTCATAAATTATTATTAAATAATTATAAAAATTTTCTAGAAATGTCGTACTCTGACATATCAGAGAATAGAAGTTGCCTTTTTCAATAAAAGTAAGATTTTTTCAGGAAAAGTAAGAGTCTTCTAGAGAAACTTTGTGCCAACTTTTTAATGAAAATCTCTGACTTTCTCTAAAGATTGTTTTTCAGGGAAAATAATTTTTTTCCAGTTTTTTATTTTTTTCACTTTTATATGTTGGAGTAAACAGGTAAACTCTTTTAACAAAAGTAAGAGTTTTTCAGATAAAGTAAGATTCTTTCAGGAAAAGTAAGAGTTTTTCAGAAAAACTTTATGTGACAACTTTATAATGAAAATCTCCAACTTTTTCTGAAAATTATGTTTTTTAGAGGAAATAATTTTTTCTCAGAATTTTTCATTTTTGTTTCATTCTTATATATCGGAGGAGGCCAGTAAATTTTTTTAGGCAAAGTTAGAATTTTTCAGAAAAAATAAGATTTTTTTCACTAAAAATAAAGGTTTTTCAGAGAAATCTTATACAACTATTCAATGAAAATCTTTCACTTTTACTTAAAAACAGAATTTTCAAAGAAAGAGAATCAGAAATTTTCAAACTTTTCAAAAAACTGAAAAAGTCTGTAAAAATCCTTAGTTTTTCTGAATAGTCTAATTTTCAAAGAAATTCTGAAATTTTTATTAAAAATTTTCACTAGTAATCGAAAAAAATACATTTTCAGCAAGGGCTGTAATTTGTGAGATATAGTTAATGAGTTATAGTTGTGTGTAAAATATGTACTGTAATAATAATTAATACATTCATACACATATGCATACGTTTTAAATGAGCCGCATGTTGGAGCCAAAATGGCGGATGATTATAGTACTCACTATATTATGGGTGCGTTTGCGGAGCTACTAACGCTACCACGTTCTTTTATCTTTATTGCTCCTTAGAAATACAACAAGGATAGAATAACATAGTAGCGCTGAGTAGCGCTAATAGCGAGCTCCCCGAACGCACCTTATATATACTACGGTCGAGTTTTTTAATTCATCGATGGATCCATCGCATGATGCGCAAATGTTTCGCTGTATTTTCGCATTATGCGATGGATCCATCGATGAATTAAAAAACTCGAGTATTCATTCCACTCCTTTGGTCTTTTTCCTCTTTTCCAAAAAAAATTAAATATTACCAATATTTTCCTCTTAAATTTTGTAGTTAATTCTTTAATCATTTTGTAGTCTATTCCATCCTTTCCTTGAATTGACCCTATGTTTTCTTCAATCTCTATTTGTAATTCTTCTATCTCTAATTGTAATTTATTATAATTTATTATAATTTATTCTCATATGTTTTCTTTTTTTACGTAGTCTTAATATTCTTCTTTTTTAACCGGCACCCAATCTCTTCCAATCTTCTTTATTTCATTTTTAATTTTGGATTTTCTGTCCTTGTTCTTCCATACATTCCAATCCATTACACTATTACTTTTCCTTAGTATTCTCATTTTTTGCCACATATAGTTCATCTTCATGCTTTTGTTTATACTTTTATTTATACTTGTTACAAATTTCATAAACCCTTCTTTCTTTTTTCTTATCTTAAAGTGCGGATAAAGAATAATTGTTAACACTTTGACGGCCGCACATTTCGCACACAGTTTCCTACGTACTGCCGAGTTACGTACGTGGAGTTCATTTATTTAACGTTTTAGTACCTCTTAAATTAAAAGAACAAATGAAGTCACGTATATGTGATGCCAGCCGACAATTGATGACAGAGCGAGATCACGCCTATAACCGATAACCACTGGGTCCGCAAAATCACGTACACGTGACAGCGGTTGTCAAAGTGTTAAGAAACAGGAGTCTTAGAATAAATAAAACTTATTACTCATTAATTTTGATTTATTATAGCTTGTTTATATTGTTACGCTTGCTCGTGCACTCGCGTCCGGGAATAGAAAATAAAGTACACGTTTTTGTGGAAATAACTATACATTTAATCCTTTGAGTCACATATATGTCACACCTTTTGTATGAACTGTTTTATATTTATATTTATATTTATATTTTATAATTATATCATGCAGTATTTATCAACGTATTTATCAATAACGTTGAACTTTTTTTTTATTTTCGATTATCTTCAATCTTGATTCGCTAATAGTCATTTATTTAATATTTTGTTGTTATAAAGAAATAAATATCCAAAAAATGCTTTTTTTTATGTTAAATTCATTTATATGTGAACTGTTATAGATAAACATATAACATTTTTTTTAATATAGATATATAAAGAAACAAAATACAATTTTTGTCTGTTTATGACACAAAGTAGGGAAAATGTAAGTTTTTATGAATAAATATAATTTTTCGATAACTTGAAAGGTTTATGCATTGTTTATTTATGTACAAAGTTTTCTGGAGTTGCTATTGGGAGTACAAATTAGTTCGGTCCGTTTTAAAAAGATTGGTCTGGCTATTATGAATGTTTCATAGTGACAGCTGATTTCGTTGGTCTCAGAGAGGTTAGACATCTGTCAATAATATTCAGTTTATATCGCTTTGAGTTTCACACAAAACCCCTGTTTTTTACTGTGTTGAATATATCAAATTTTGTGTTAACTAAGCAGCATTTGCGGGAGGTTTTAGTTTTCTGCTTTAATTGGAAGAAAAGTGCAGCTGAAGCACATCGAATGCTTGTAGAAGTTTATGGTGACAATGCTCCAACTGATAAATTATGTAGGGAATGGTTTCGACGTTTCAAGAATGGTGGTTTCAGCGTTGAAGACAAGCCTCGCTCTGGACAGCCAAAAAAATTCGAAGACAAAGAATTGGAGGCTACAATCTGGCGATTCCATTATGGGCCATCGGCATAGGCTACAATTGATTCGTTTGAGCCGTGCATTACGAGAAAAACGGCCGGAATACGAGCAAAGACATGACAAAGTTATTCTTCTGCATGATAACGCTCGGCCTCATGTCGCAAAAGTCGTAAAAAATTATTTGGAAACGCTCAA
>NW_022639695.1:243325-245387 GCF_010583005.1 Odontomachus brunneus
TCATGTTTGGAAATAAATAGAAATCGCAGGGAGCCAAATCTGGAGAATAGGGTGGATGAGACAGCAATTCGTAGCGTAATTTGACCAGTTTTACTGTGGCGATTGCGAACGAATGAGCTGGTGCGTTGTCATGATGAAAGATCACTTTTTTCTTCGCCAAATGGGGCCGTTTTCTCTTCAATTTAATAGAATCGGCTTAATAAATCAGCATAGTACTGTCCCGTGATTGTCCTTCCCTTCTCCAAATAGTCAATGAAAATGCCTCGCAAATTCCAAAAAACGGTGGCCATAATCTTTCCGGCCAATGGAACCGTTTTTGCCTTCTTTGAAGCAGGTTCGCAGGTAAAGTCCACTGTTTTGACTGTTCTTTCGTTTCTGGCGTGTAGTGATGGATCCATGTTTCGTCAACAGTGACGAAACGCCACAGAAACTCTTTCGGATTGCGCTTAAACATATCCAAACAGTGCTCCGAAGTTGTCATGCGATTCCTTCTTTATTCTACTGTGAGCAAACGCGGCACCCATCTCGCCGATAGCTTTCTCATGCCAAATTTTTCGTGTAGGATATTTTATACACGTTCAATTGAGATATTTACAATATCAGCAATATCTTTGATCTTCACCCGGCAGTCTGCTAACACGATATCATGGATTTTGACCATATCCTCCGTAGTCACCTCAGTCGGGCAACCTGGGCGCTTTTCATAAAAAACGGATGTTCGCCCACGCTTGAATTCATTGAACCAATATCTGGTGGTAGTCATCGAAGGTGCATGGTCCTTATAAACAGCATGCAACTTCACTTTAATTTCCTCACACGTCTTCCCATCTAAAAAAAGGAATCGAATCACTGACCGATATTGCTCTTTTTCCATGGTTGCAAACAAACACAAACTTGTCCACTTTCAACAGTTATCAAAACAAAACTACTCGATAAATCTGTCTGAAATTTTGATTGACGTCGTTCGGAAGATGGTTAAACAATGGTATACAGATTTTGAGTCAGTGACGCCATCAGTCGTTAAACACGGATACTTATTATACAGCCCTCGTACTTGGGCAATGTGGCGCCTATAGCACGATGTTATCATGTCATTTTCAAACGATTAAAGCGAGACCAACTTTTACTATTATATATGGATGGACCATATGTACGTTATTAAATGGGGCAATTTCACATGTACACTGTAAATGCACACATGTAAAACTCCGAGAGGAGTCAAGATAATTATATTGTGCAATAATTGTACACATATTCACAATAAAAAACAATTTTTACTTTTTAAAATTGTATTATACATTTCTCATAAAAAAGCAACAATAATAGAGAAATAACGATATATGGATGGATATGATATTAAATATTCTACAATTTTTGTCCTTAAAAACTTAAAAATTATATGAAGGTAACAAGTGGAGGGGGGAGGGGTAAAAAATTTAACATTTAAAAAAATGAAATACGCCGTTGCAAAGAGTATTAAATACTGTAAAACTTTTGTAGGAAATATTTTTTTATATATCTCATATCTTAGGAATTATTCCATAAAAATGAAAAAGTTAATTTTTTTCAAGGGGCTGTTTTAACCCCTAAACCTCGAGATAAGCCGATATTAAAAATATAGGTCTCTTACTTTTTGATGCTCTACAACATACCCAAAGCGCATCAAAGTCGGTGAGGGACAGTTTTGTCATATTCCTTGTAAATGTTTTATATTATCCCCATATGCAACCGAAACAGTAATTATAATTTTCTTTTAATATTATTTAGTACAACAACAAAAATAAACTATTTAATTTAAATATTTCATATAATAAAAAAGAAGTCAGAGATATACAGGGTGTCCCGAAGTCCCATGATGACCCTTGGTGAGAACGTAGAACGGATTGAGGTGAGCAAGAAAGTCCTGTGCCGTTTTGCGATATTCGCAATAGTTTTTGAGAAATTAATTATTTTGTCTCAACAAATCAGCGTACAGAAAGCGGCAGCGGAAAGAAAGATGCCTTCGGCCGACGTGCGACCGTGACACTCGCGAATCGTATCTCGCCGCATCCCTCCGCCCATA
>NW_022639695.1:245397-247417 GCF_010583005.1 Odontomachus brunneus
GCTCCCCGAACGCACCTTATATATACTACGGTCGAGTTTTTTAATTCATCGATGGATCCATCGCATGATGCGCAAATGTTTCGCTGTATTTTCGCATTATGCGATGGATCCATCGATGAATTAAAAAACTCGAGTATTCATTCCACTCCTTTGGTCTTTTTCCTCTTTTCCAAAAAAAATTAAATATTACCAATATTTTCCTCTTAAATTTTGTAGTTAATTCTTTAATCATTTTGTAGTCTATTCCATCCTTTCCTTGAATTGACCCTATGTTTTCTTCAATCTCTATTTGTAATTCTTCTATCTCTAATTGTAATTTATTATAATTTATTATAATTTATTCTCATATGTTTTCTTTTTTTACGTAGTCTTAATATTCTTCTTTTTTAACCGGCACCCAATCTCTTCCAATCTTCTTTATTTCATTTTTAATTTTGGATTTTCTGTCCTTGTTCTTCCATACATTCCAATCCATTACACTATTACTTTTCCTTAGTATTCTCATTTTTTGCCACATATAGTTCATCTTCATGCTTTTGTTTATACTTTTATTTATACTTGTTACAAATTTCATAAACCCTTCTTTCTTTTTTCTTATCTTAAAGTGCGGATAAAGAATAATTGTTAACACTTTGACGGCCGCACATTTCGCACACAGTTTCCTACGTACTGCCGAGTTACGTACGTGGAGTTCATTTATTTAACGTTTTAGTACCTCTTAAATTAAAAGAACAAATGAAGTCACGTATATGTGATGCCAGCCGACAATTGATGACAGAGCGAGATCACGCCTATAACCGATAACCACTGGGTCCGCAAAATCACGTACACGTGACAGCGGTTGTCAAAGTGTTAAGAAACAGGAGTCTTAGAATAAATAAAACTTATTACTCATTAATTTTGATTTATTATAGCTTGTTTATATTGTTACGCTTGCTCGTGCACTCGCGTCCGGGAATAGAAAATAAAGTACACGTTTTTGTGGAAATAACTATACATTTAATCCTTTGAGTCACATATATGTCACACCTTTTGTATGAACTGTTTTATATTTATATTTATATTTATATTTTATAATTATATCATGCAGTATTTATCAACGTATTTATCAATAACGTTGAACTTTTTTTTTATTTTCGATTATCTTCAATCTTGATTCGCTAATAGTCATTTATTTAATATTTTGTTGTTATAAAGAAATAAATATCCAAAAAATGCTTTTTTTTATGTTAAATTCATTTATATGTGAACTGTTATAGATAAACATATAACATTTTTTTTAATATAGATATATAAAGAAACAAAATACAATTTTTGTCTGTTTATGACACAAAGTAGGGAAAATGTAAGTTTTTATGAATAAATATAATTTTTCGATAACTTGAAAGGTTTATGCATTGTTTATTTATGTACAAAGTTTTCTGGAGTTGCTATTGGGAGTACAAATTAGTTCGGTCCGTTTTAAAAAGATTGGTCTGGCTATTATGAATGTTTCATAGTGACAGCTGATTTCGTTGGTCTCAGAGAGGTTAGACATCTGTCAATAATATTCAGTTTATATCGCTTTGAGTTTCACACAAAACCCCTGTTTTTTACTGTGTTGAATATATCAAATTTTGTGTTAACTAAGCAGCATTTGCGGGAGGTTTTAGTTTTCTGCTTTAATTGGAAGAAAAGTGCAGCTGAAGCACATCGAATGCTTGTAGAAGTTTATGGTGACAATGCTCCAACTGATAAATTATGTAGGGAATGGTTTCGACGTTTCAAGAATGGTGGTTTCAGCGTTGAAGACAAGCCTCGCTCTGGACAGCCAAAAAAATTCGAAGACAAAGAATTGGAGGCTACAATCTGGCGATTCCATTATGGGCCATCGGCATAGGCTACAATTGATTCGTTTGAGCCGTGCATTACGAGAAAAACGGCCGGAATACGAGCAAAGACATGACAAAGTTATTCTTCTGCATGATAACGCTCGGCCTCATGTCGCAAAAGTCGTAAAAAATTATTTGGAAACGCTCAA
>NW_022639695.1:248217-248789 GCF_010583005.1 Odontomachus brunneus
AAGGCAGCAGCACCGAATAAAATATTAGTCTCGCTATGTAAATAATTTTCACAGAATTTTTGTGATGGTTTATTTGAAAATATATTATGCTTCAATTTTGATAAAACTTAATACAATCTGAACTGGACAATCGGACAAATTAATTCGCACATATAAAAGCACAGTATTTTATTAGCATGATGGAAAAATGTCATTATCTGCTGTTTTATTGCAGTAATTTTCTATACAGTCCTTGGTAGAAAATTAATTTCGAATTATCGTGCCGGTCTCTCTTACATTATTTATACGTTAAACGGTTTCGTCTATATTTTGCGGTTAAAAAAGCGAACAAACTCTAAGATTTTTCTTCATTAAACTTTAAGTGGGCAATACAAAGCATTTTTTATCAAGTGAGAAATTGGCGTAGTATCTAAGGCGACGGACGATTATCCAAAAGATGTTTTCGGTTCAAGTTCGAATCTTACCAGAAAAAATTTTAAAAATTATGAAAAAATAATGTAGAAAAATTTTTTTTGTCATAGTATTTTATGAGTATTTATGAGAAAGCGCTTATTCTATGAGTAATTATGAAA
>NW_022639695.1:248799-248977 GCF_010583005.1 Odontomachus brunneus
GCCGTCATAGTTTGTCGACAGGCTCTGCGCGCAATCTGCCGCCAATCTGTCGTCAGAGTCTATTCGCAGACCCTGTCAACAGTCTGGCGCCAGATTGGGGACGCAGATGTCTATGGATCTGTCGACAGATCCTGCTCGGATTCGACAGATCCTGCTCGGATTCGACAGATCCTGTCGA
>NW_022639695.1:248987-250514 GCF_010583005.1 Odontomachus brunneus
TCAAATTTTCTATTCAATATTAAAAACTTATATTCAAAGGATAACGGTTCTAATATAATATAACGGATCTAATAGAACAAACATCACAAATTATTATTTACACAGTACAGTAAAATTTTAGTATATATTCCATTTTCAAGGTTAAAATATTTTAATTATTATATAACTGTTTAAGATTCGTCTTCGAATGACAAGCCAGACTTGAAAGCATTCATGTAAATAGACTTAATTTTCGAGTATTTGTCCACCATATTGGAATTGATATTTTGATTATTTTTAATTTGCTAGGATTCGACGCTTCGTTCAGATAAAAAAAACTCGAATCGATCCTTGTCCCCGAAAGCGCGGGCGCAACAAAATATTATAATTTTCTTATTATATTTACAAAAAATTAATTATATTTTTTATAACATGATTATGGAAATAATTATACTTACCGTTTGTAAATTAATAAGGAAACATGTAGGAGTATTTGTCACCAATTTCATGTATGTTTTTGTGTGCGCGCGCATAAGTGTGTACCTGCACAGAACAAAAACCTGTAGTGAACGTCCAAGAGAGATGCATGATGAAGATTCGTAACCTCTATTAGAGATCCATGAATTTGCCAACAGACATCTACTGGACATTTACAGTTCCGCATTTCAAATCTCCATTCTACGTCTATTAAACGTTTTCATAGATATGCATTAGACGTAATATAGATTAATCTTAGATTTTTCATGGAACTTAAATAGATGACTAATAGAAGTCATATGGATTATATACGGTTAGTTTTAAAATTGTCTTAATATTAAAAGGTTCCTTCACAGCAAATTAATATTGCCATAAGGTTATAGCAACCTTAACTTCTAAGATAGTAACATTACACGAAGGTTAATAAACCTGCTATTAACCTTCCAATGAAAATGTTCGTCTATACTTATTCCATTAACATTAGAGAAACCTTGTACGGAACATTATATTAACGAGCAATAATTTAATAACAAAAAAATTTATATATTTTCAACTAATTATTTTATGATGATTTTAAGTAAAATTTAGCTCTTTTATTTAATTTCTCACTATTTTTACATCTGAAAATTTACTTCGTACTCGAGTCGGACGCGAACTCGAAAACTTCAAATACCTCTAGGTTTCTAGTCTATCATCTTGGCTGCTGCGCTACTTCTTCAACTGATACTAACAACCCAGATAGCCAAACCTGTGCGAGCAGATTTTACGCAGAGTCTGTCAACAGTATCTGTTGACAGAATGGCAACAGACTGCACACAGAAACTGTTTTAGCAGTCTCTGACGACAGATTGGTGACAGACTGCGCGCAGAGCCTGTCGACAGATTCTGACGACAGACTGACGGCAGATTGCGCGCAGATTCTGTTTCCTAGATAGGCTATTTAATTCTATTAAGGGCCATATGTACGTTATTAAATGGGGCAGTTTCACATACACACTATGTAAAACTGCTGCAGAGAAGTCAAGATAATTATATTGTGCAATAATTGTACACATATACACAATAAAAAAC
>NW_022639695.1:250524-254194 GCF_010583005.1 Odontomachus brunneus
CGCCAATCTGTCGTCAGAGTCTGTTCGCAGACCCTGTCAATAGTCTAGCGGCAGATTGGGGACGCAGATGTCTATGGATCTGTCGACAGATCCTGCTCGAATTCAACAGATCCTGTCGACAGTCTGACGTCAGTCTGCGCGCAAATTGCTTACTGGGAACTGACATGACAGAACTGTCCCTCACCGATTTTGATGCGCTTTGGATATGTTGTAGAGCATCAAAAAGAGACCCATATTTTTTTATCTCGAGGTTTAGGAGTTACAATAGCCCCTTGAAAAAAATTAACTTTTTTATTTTCATGGAATAATTCCTAAGATATGAAGTATATAAATATTTCCTACAAAAGTTTTATAGTATTTAATATTCTTTGCAACGGCGTATTTAATTTTTTTAAATGTCAAATTTTTACTCCCTCTCTCCATTCGTTACTTCCGCAAAATTTTTAAGTTTCTGTAAGAATAGAAATTGTAGAGCATTTAATCCAAATCCATTCATATATAATAGTAAAAATTGGTCTCGTCTTAATCGTTGGAAAACAACGTGATAACATCGTGCTTTAGAGGCCACACTATCCAAGTAGATGGATATTGTAGATAGATATTGTAGATATGTTACAATCATAGATATAGACAGTCTATATATACTAAGTCTATGGTTAAAATAGGTAGGGCAATATAATGAATTGTAGAAAAATAACACATAGATAATTGCATATATTTAATATATAATGTTTACAATATATAATGTGTGTGTTATTATATTAATTATATAATAAACGTAATATTAAAGAAAAATCGATACAGAACTTGCATATACACAGAAAATAAATGTGTTTTATTTATGACACATATTTGTTACAAAGGTGATGCTCATGGAAAAAATGTATGATACAAAGTGATTGTTTGCACCAAGAACAAATAATTACACTGTTCGACAAAAATTGAACTTTTTTCGTGACACGAGTACGAATAGTCATTTCCGATGTATTTTTGCCTGCTGAACGCGAATCCGTCGTCTAAATTTGGCTATCACGTCACAATTTTGAGAAAAATGAAATAAGATACAAGATAAGAAGTTTCCCGCACTCGACTTTTTAACCATTTTTGTCGAACAGTATAATTATTTGTTCTTGTTGCAAACAATCATTTTGCATTACACATTTTTTCCATGAGCATCACCTTTGTAACAAATATGTGTCATAAATAAAACACATTTATTTTTTAGGTATATGCAAGTTTCGTCGATTTTTCTTTAATATTATATTGTATTTATTATATGATTAATATTAAGTACACATATATTATATATTGTAAACAATATACAGGGTGGCCCAAGTAAAGTGTTACAAGCTAATAACTCTAAACATATTTGTCCTCAAAAAGTTGATCATGAGAAAGTTTTATTCGAGGGGCCTTTCTAACTACATAAACAAAAATCCACTCCGTCCCCCCTTGAGGAAAGGCGGGGAGGTAACTTCAAAGTTTCAAATGGGACCCCTATACAATGTTACATATTTGGATTCTACGGGAAAAAACAAGTAAACTTTGTCTGAAAGATTTCTTTGGAAAATGCTTCTATCAAAAGTTATAAACATTTAAACTTTTAGCTTTTCGGAGAGGTCCTGTTCAATGGTCCCCTTGTTCATCTGATTTTACACTTTTGGACTATTTTTTTATGAGGGTATATCAAAGAGAAAGTCACATCTCAACCACTTACGACGAAAGATTTAAAATGAAGAATACGTACAGCTTGCACTAAGGTGACCCCAGAAATGTTGTTTAGAGTTAGGCAAAGTTTTGTAAAAAGAATTAATAAGTGTTTAAATGTTAATAGTCAACAGTTCGAACATTTAATAAAATAAAACAAAACAGAAAAACTATGAGTATTATTTAATTTATTATTAATTTCAATGCACTCTACATTAAAATTTAAATGTTTATAACTTTTAATAGGAGCATTTTCCAAAGATATGTTTCAGACAAAGTTTACTTGTTTTTTCCCGTAGAATCCAAATATATAACATTATATAAGGGGTCCCATTTGAAACTTTGAAGTTTCAAATCCTCCCATCCTTCGAATATATGAAATTTTTTCATGAACAATTTTTTAATAGAACAAATATGTTTAGAGTTATTAGCTTGTAATACTTTACATGGGCCACCCTGTATATTAAATATATGCAATTGTCTATGTGCTATTTTTCTACAATTCATTATATTCTCCTACCTATAGTAACCCAGTGAGCAATCTGTGTACAAATTGACATCAGATTAGCGATAGAATCTGTCGAATTCGAGCAGGATCTGTCGACAGATTTATAGACATCTGCGTCCCCAATCTGCCGTCAGACTGCTGGCAGGGTCTGCTAATAGACTCTGACGGCAGATTGCGCGCAGATCCTGTCGTTTAGTAAGTTTTTCAATTAAATTTTTGGTAGAAAATTTTCTTATAATTTTTTATAATTACTCATAGAATGAGCGCTTTTTCATAAATACTTGTAATATACAATAAAAAAAAAATTTCTGTATTATTTTTTCATAATTTTTAAGATTTTTCTGGTGAGATTCGAATTTGAACCAAATACATCTTTTGGATAATCGTCCGTCTTAGATACTACGCCAATTCCTCACTTGATAAAAAGTGCTTTATATTACCCGCTTTAAAGTTTAAGGAAGAAAAATATTAAAGTTTGTTCGCCTTTTAAACCGCAAAATATAAATGAAACCGTTTAGTATATAAATAATGTAAGAGAGACCGGCATGATAATTCAAAATTAATTTTCTATCAAGGACTGTATAGAAAATCACTGCAATAAAACAGCAGATAATGACATTTTTCCATCAAGCTAATAAAATACTGTGCTTTTACATGTGCGAATTTTTACCAGGATGGCATACGTACGCCTTTAAATGGCCATTTAAACTGGCCATTTAACCGTTATACTATTGTATATCTGTACTAGTTATTTCTCTATTATTGTTGCTTTTTTATAAGAAATGTGTAATACAATCTTAAAAAGTAAAAATTGTTTTTTATTGTGTATATGTGTACAATTATTGTACAATATAATTATCTTGACTCCTCTCGGAGTTTTACATGGTGTGCATGTGAAACTGCCCTATTTAATAACGTACATATGGTCTTTGATAGAATTAAATTGCTTATCTACGAAACAGAATCTGTACGCAATCTGCCTGGCAATCAGTCTGTCGTCAGAGTCTGTCGGCAGGCTCTGCGCGCAGTCTGTCACCAATCTGTCGTCAGAACAGATTCTGTGTTGCAATTTGTTGCCATTTTGTCTATTGACAGACGCTGCGCAAAATCTGGCACAGGTTTGGCTATCTGGGAACATATCTATCTACAGTATCCATCTATGAATATGATAAGTAGTGTTAGGGAAGGAAACACATTTTTAAAAATTTTTCTTACTTATTTTTCAACATATTCTCCTTTCTCGATACACTTAATTCAGCGATATTCCAACGTTTTTATACCATACAAAAAATATGATTTGTCGAACTCCGCAAATAGGCCTCTGTTTCGGCGATGACTTCCTCGTTTGACGTGAACCGCTTTCTGCCATTTTTTCATGTTTGGAAATAAATAGAAATCGCAGGGAGCCAAATCTGGAGAATAGGGTGGATGAGACAGCAATTCGTAGCGTAATTT
>NW_022639695.1:254204-254479 GCF_010583005.1 Odontomachus brunneus
GTATAAAATCTTTTATTGTATTTAAATTTTTATTTTATTATTATTAAATTTTTATGTAAAATATGTTTACCTAGATGTTGACACTACAAGCGCTTTAGAGCGCTGACTGAAAGATGAATATTCGTCTCTGCAATTCTTCAAAGCATTTGAAGGGTGTAGTGAATATTACTTAGGATTAACTTTATAAATAATATTTTAATTCAGTTATATTTCTTAATAAAAAAATTTGTGTATATGAAAAAATTTGTATATACAATTAAGTGATTATTAATAAA
>NW_022639695.1:254489-255480 GCF_010583005.1 Odontomachus brunneus
AGCTAATAAAATACTGTGCTTTTACATGTGCGAATTTTTACCAGGATGGCATACGTACGCCTTTAAATGGCCATTTAAACTGGCCATTTAACCGTTATACTATTGTATATCTGTACTAGTTATTTCTCTATTATTGTTGCTTTTTTATAAGAAATGTGTAATACAATCTTAAAAAGTAAAAATTGTTTTTTATTGTGTATATGTGTACAATTATTGTACAATATAATTATCTTGACTCCTCTCGGAGTTTTACATGGTGTGCATGTGAAACTGCCCTATTTAATAACGTACATATGGTCTTTGATAGAATTAAATTGCTTATCTACGAAACAGAATCTGTACGCAATCTGCCTGGCAATCAGTCTGTCGTCAGAGTCTGTCGGCAGGCTCTGCGCGCAGTCTGTCACCAATCTGTCGTCAGAACAGATTCTGTGTTGCAATTTGTTGCCATTTTGTCTATTGACAGACGCTGCGCAAAATCTGGCACAGGTTTGGCTATCTGGGAACATATCTATCTACAGTATCCATCTATGAATATGATAAGTAGTGTTAGGGAAGGAAACACATTTTTAAAAATTTTTCTTACTTATTTTTCAACATATTCTCCTTTCTCGATACACTTAATTCAGCGATATTCCAACGTTTTTATACCATACAAAAAATATGATTTGTCGAACTCCGCAAATAGGCCTCTGTTTCGGCGATGACTTCCTCGTTTGACGTGAACCGCTTTCTGCCATTTTTTCATGTTTGGAAATAAATAGAAATCGCAGGGAGCCAAATCTGGAGAATAGGGTGGATGAGACAGCAATTCGTAGCGTAATTTGACCAGTTTTACTGTGGCGATTGCGAACGAATGAGCTGGTGCGTTGTCATGATGAAAGATCACTTTTTTCTTCGCCAAATGGGGCCGTTTTCTCTTCAATTTAATAGAATCGGCTTAATAAATCAGCATAGTACTGTCCCGTGATTGTCCTTCCCTTCTCCAAAT
>NW_022639695.1:255490-255808 GCF_010583005.1 Odontomachus brunneus
CATATAAAAGATGAAATAATTACACGTAAGTTTGTTTGAATATTGAAGATTATATTAACTTTATGACAATATTATAATGTAAGCTCATCTTTTAAGGTTAATGGCAGATTGCAGTAACATGTTCATTAAAATGTGTAAGCTTGTAACCTATTCATAAACTTACTGCAATGTTCGGTGCTATGAGGGATCTATTTTATGTCGATATTGCAATAAAAATGAAAAAGTTTTCACTTTATTTAATGTATATTTTAATTACAATTATCTTTTATATTGTTAGGAATAGCCCAAATAAAACATAATAGTCAAAATAATATTAAT
>NW_022639695.1:255818-256147 GCF_010583005.1 Odontomachus brunneus
AATGAAAATGCCTCGCAAATTCCAAAAAACGGTGGCCATAATCTTTCCGGCCAATGGAACCGTTTTTGCCTTCTTTGAAGCAGGTTCGCAGGTAAAGTCCACTGTTTTGACTGTTCTTTCGTTTCTGGCGTGTAGTGATGGATCCATGTTTCGTCAACAGTGACGAAACGCCACAGAAACTCTTTCGGATTGCGCTTAAACATATCCAAACAGTGCTCCGAAGTTGTCATGCGATTCCTTCTTTATTCTACTGTGAGCAAACGCGGCACCCATCTCGCCGATAGCTTTCTCATGCCAAATTTTTCGTGTAGGATATTTTATACACGTTC
>NW_022639695.1:256157-256325 GCF_010583005.1 Odontomachus brunneus
TGATATTTCACATAAGTTTGTTCAATATTTGATCAAAATGATGTCAAATTGATGTCATTTTGATTCTTATATTTTACTTGCTACAATGTAATAGAGGTCGTACTGAAATAAAAAAAAAATTAGACGTGAAAATCTATTGCACATCCATAGTAGATGTACAATGGATGT
>NW_022639695.1:256335-257908 GCF_010583005.1 Odontomachus brunneus
TTCTTTATTCTACTGTGAGCAAACGCGGCACCCATCTCGCCGATAGCTTTCTCATGCCAAATTTTTCGTGTAGGATATTTTATACACGTTCAATTGAGATATTTACAATATCAGCAATATCTTTGATCTTCACCCGGCAGTCTGCTAACACGATATCATGGATTTTGACCATATCCTCCGTAGTCACCTCAGTCGGGCAACCTGGGCGCTTTTCATAAAAAACGGATGTTCGCCCACGCTTGAATTCATTGAACCAATATCTGGTGGTAGTCATCGAAGGTGCATGGTCCTTATAAACAGCATGCAACTTCACTTTAATTTCCTCACACGTCTTCCCATCTAAAAAAAGGAATCGAATCACTGACCGATATTGCTCTTTTTCCATGGTTGCAAACAAACACAAACTTGTCCACTTTCAACAGTTATCAAAACAAAACTACTCGATAAATCTGTCTGAAATTTTGATTGACGTCGTTCGGAAGATGGTTAAACAATGGTATACAGATTTTGAGTCAGTGACGCCATCAGTCGTTAAACACGGATACTTATTATACAGCCCTCGTACTTGGGCAATGTGGCGCCTATAGCACGATGTTATCATGTCATTTTCAAACGATTAAAGCGAGACCAACTTTTACTATTATATATGGATGGACCATATGTACGTTATTAAATGGGGCAATTTCACATGTACACTGTAAATGCACACATGTAAAACTCCGAGAGGAGTCAAGATAATTATATTGTGCAATAATTGTACACATATTCACAATAAAAAACAATTTTTACTTTTTAAAATTGTATTATACATTTCTCATAAAAAAGCAACAATAATAGAGAAATAACGATATATGGATGGATATGATATTAAATATTCTACAATTTTTGTCCTTAAAAACTTAAAAATTATATGAAGGTAACAAGTGGAGGGGGGAGGGGTAAAAAATTTAACATTTAAAAAAATGAAATACGCCGTTGCAAAGAGTATTAAATACTGTAAAACTTTTGTAGGAAATATTTTTTTATATATCTCATATCTTAGGAATTATTCCATAAAAATGAAAAAGTTAATTTTTTTCAAGGGGCTGTTTTAACCCCTAAACCTCGAGATAAGCCGATATTAAAAATATAGGTCTCTTACTTTTTGATGCTCTACAACATACCCAAAGCGCATCAAAGTCGGTGAGGGACAGTTTTGTCATATTCCTTGTAAATGTTTTATATTATCCCCATATGCAACCGAAACAGTAATTATAATTTTCTTTTAATATTATTTAGTACAACAACAAAAATAAACTATTTAATTTAAATATTTCATATAATAAAAAAGAAGTCAGAGATATACAGGGTGTCCCGAAGTCCCATGATGACCCTTGGTGAGAACGTAGAACGGATTGAGGTGAGCAAGAAAGTCCTGTGCCGTTTTGCGATATTCGCAATAGTTTTTGAGAAATTAATTATTTTGTCTCAACAAATCAGCGTACAGAAAGCGGCAGCGGAAAGAAAGATGCCTTCGGCCGACGTGCGACCGTGACACTCGCGAATCGTATCTCGCCGCATCCCTCCGCCCATA
>NW_022639695.1:258089-259356 GCF_010583005.1 Odontomachus brunneus
ATTGCAGTAACATGTTCATTAAAATGTGTAAGCTTGTAACCTATTCATAAACTTACTGCAATGTTCGGTGCTATGAGGGATCTATTTTATGTCGATATTGCAATAAAAATGAAAAAGTTTTCACTTTATTTAATGTATATTTTAATTACAATTATCTTTTATATTGTTAGGAATAGCCCAAATAAAACATAATAGTCAAAATAATATTAATTTGATATTCTTTTGGCTGATATTTCACATAAGTTTGTTCAATATTTGATCAAAATGATGTCAAATTGATGTCATTTTGATTCTTATATTTTACTTGCTACAATGTAATAGAGGTCGTACTGAAATAAAAAAAAAATTAGACGTGAAAATCTATTGCACATCCATAGTAGATGTACAATGGATGTCCATGATGGATGTTATATGGATATCCATCATCGATGAATTGTGGACGTTCATTAGAGATCCACTTGTTGTCCACTGTGGAGATAGATGTCTGGTGAAGCTATAGATGATCTATGACGTCTAATCGAGGTTTTGTTCTGTGTGGATATGTATGTGTATCTGTGATGGTTTTTAAATATATTACAAATTACCAAGAAATAATATATTATTTTTTGGCTAGTAAGAAAATATATTTCTTTAAATGCTTTGTCCTTCCTCCTTCTCCTTTTCTCATCTGTTCTTTTTCTGCCTTTCTTTACACTATCCATCCATTGTCCGTTTCCCTCTTTGTTCTTTTTCACAAGTTTAAATGTTAAAAAAATCTTTTGATGATAGTTTGTTAAAACTGTATATGAATATCTTTGAAAATATGTGATATATGACAAAATATCCTAAGCTGTATCATTTTTAATGTTCAATATAATTAAACGTTTAGATTTTCTGATAATTTTATACTTTTTATGATAATGGATCAATATGATGGTAATATTATGATATCGAAATACTTTTTTTAAGATTCTAGTCTTTTGTGACCGAATTTTTGATTGATAACGCCAGAAGTAACAAAACGTATGTACGAAATTTTTGTATACCGTTTACAAATAAAAAGATATTTTGTATGGAAGGAAACTTTAGAGATTACTTGAGCATACATAAAATGCTCTGAAAACTATTGTTCTCTCTTGACAATCATAAATAACTGTAAAATTAACATGACTTGTAACCTTCTTTAAATTAATTTTTCTCATGATCTTATTATGTTAAGCTTACAGCTACTTTCCAGATAGCCAAACCTGCGCGAGTAGATTTTGCGCAGAGTCTGTCAACAGTGTCT
>NW_022639695.1:259366-259682 GCF_010583005.1 Odontomachus brunneus
TTGACGTCGTTCGGAAGATGGTTAAACAATGGTATACAGATTTTGAGTCAGTGACGCCATCAGTCGTTAAACACGGATACTTATTATACAGCCCTCGTACTTGGGCAATGTGGCGCCTATAGCACGATGTTATCATGTCATTTTCAAACGATTAAAGCGAGACCAACTTTTACTATTATATATGGATGGACCATATGTACGTTATTAAATGGGGCAATTTCACATGTACACTGTAAATGCACACATGTAAAACTCCGAGAGGAGTCAAGATAATTATATTGTGCAATAATTGTACACATATTCACAATAAAAAACA
>NW_022639695.1:259692-259803 GCF_010583005.1 Odontomachus brunneus
ATTCTGACGACAAATTGATGACAGACTGCGCGCAGAGCCTATCGACAGACTCTGACGACATATTCTGACGACAGACTAACGGCAGATTGCGCGCAGATTCTGTTTCCTAGA
>NW_022639695.1:259813-260160 GCF_010583005.1 Odontomachus brunneus
TCACAATAAAAAACAATTTTTACTTTTTAAAATTGTATTATACATTTCTCATAAAAAAGCAACAATAATAGAGAAATAACGATATATGGATGGATATGATATTAAATATTCTACAATTTTTGTCCTTAAAAACTTAAAAATTATATGAAGGTAACAAGTGGAGGGGGGAGGGGTAAAAAATTTAACATTTAAAAAAATGAAATACGCCGTTGCAAAGAGTATTAAATACTGTAAAACTTTTGTAGGAAATATTTTTTTATATATCTCATATCTTAGGAATTATTCCATAAAAATGAAAAAGTTAATTTTTTTCAAGGGGCTGTTTTAACCCCTAAACCTCGAGATAA
>NW_022639695.1:260170-291814 GCF_010583005.1 Odontomachus brunneus
CACACACACACGCACGCAGGCGCACGCGCGCGCACACACACACACACACACACACACAATGTAAAACTTCAAGAGAAGTCAAGATAATTATATTGTGCAATAATTGTACACATATAACAATAAAAAATTATTTTTACTTTTTAAAATTGTATTACACATTTCTGATAAAAAAGCAACAATAATAGAGAAATAACAAGTATAAGTATAGAATAGTACAATTAAATGGCTATTTAAAGGCGTACATATACCATCCCTGGTAAAAATTGTTCTCATAATTTTTCATACAATTTCTCATATTATTTTTTTTTTAATGTTATTATGTCATCAAATCTGAACGATTTAACTGTCATGCAATAAGTACTGAAGGCAGCAGCACCGAATAAAATATTAGTCTCGCTATATAAATAACTTTTACAGAATTTTTGTGATGGTTTATTTGAAAATAAATCATGCTACGATTTTGATAAAACTTAATACAATCTAATACTTAGAACAATCGCCAAATTAATTCGCACATGTAAAAGTACAGTATTTTATTAACATGATAAAAAAAATGTCATTATCTGCTGTTTTATTGCAGTAACTTTCTATATAGTCCTTGGTAGAAAATTAATTTCGAATTATCATGTCGGTCTCTGTTACATTATTTATACGCTAAACGGTTTCGTCTGTATTTTGCGGTTTAAAAGGCGAACAACTCTAAGATTTTTCTTCCTTAAAATTTGAGTGGGCAATATAAAACATTTTTTATCAAGTGAGGAATTGGCGTAGTGCCTAAGGCGACGAACGATTATCCAAAAGATGTCTTCGGTTCAAGTTCGAATCTCAGAAAATCTTAAAAATTATGAAAAAATAATATAGAAAAACTTTTTTTATTTATTTTACAACTATTTATGAGTATTTATGAAAAAAACGCTTATTCTATGAGTAATTATGAAAAGGTATGAGAAAATTTTCTAACAAAAATCTAATTGAAGAACCTACGAAACGACAGGATCTGCACACAATCTGCACGCAATCTGCCGTTAGAGTCTGTCGGCAGACTCTGCGCGCAATCTGCCGCCAGTCTGTTGTCAGAGTCTGTTCGCAGAACAGACTCTGTCAACAGTCTGCCGGCAGATTGGAGACGCAGATGTCTATGGATCTGTCGACAGATCTTGCTCGAATTCGACAGATCCTGTCGCCAGTCTGACGTCAGTCTGCGCGCAGATTGCTTGCTGGGTTATTAACTATCAAGGGAAAGGATTATTTTCAGAGCATTTTACAAATATACTCGAGTGATCTGAAATATTTTTTCATTTAAACACCTTTTTATTTGAAAATTTCACGCAAGAATTTTCAGTGTGTCTTTTCTCGCCTTTAATATCACAAATCAACATGGCGAACATCCAGGAGACAAGATTATTTCAAGATCAACTTAATTTTTATAATAAAATCATTTAGTTTTTCTTTTTTTTACGTAAATTTATTATATTTTCTAATTTAATTAGACAAATATTGAAATAAGATCGTCGAAAAATGGATACATTTTATGATATTTCTCATTTTATATTTATAAACAACTTTATCTTGATATTTAGAGTGACAAGTGAAATTGATTGATATGATGAAAACAAAAAACCATAAAAAATATTCCACTCCATTTAAAAAAAATATTGATACAAATGTAAAAGTTATCGAGATTTTTCTTATACTATATATAAAAATATCAATATAAGATCATCGAAGATTGAATAATTTATAAAATATTTCACATATCTTATACAGGGTGTTTCAGACTCTTCTCCGCATATTTTGTAGGAATGTAGAATAGGTTGAGGTGAACATAAAAGTCCTATACCGTTTTGCGATATTCGCAATAATAACCGAGAAATTAATTGTAAAAGATTAAGGAGAAACGCACGCTGAATAGTTGAGGGAGGAGCGCTCGCGGCCTAATAATATAATGCATGGATGTCGGCGCGCGGTAATTGGAAAAACAACGCACCATTATTTATACTTACATCGCTACACTCTTACATCTCGCCTCGGTGTGGTGCGACAAGACGTAGAATCATAGCAATATAAGCCGCACGTTGACATCTGCCTGATATATTATTGAGTCGCTCCTCCCTCAATCATTTAACGTGCGTTTCTTCTTAATCTTTTACAATTAATTTCTTGGTTATTATTGCGAATATCGCAAAACGGTATAGGACTTTTATGTTCACCTTAACCCGTTCTACATGTCCACAAAATATGCGGAGAAGAGTCTGGGACACCCTATATATGTCAAGTAAAGTATATCAGTATAAAATGAAAAATATATCAAGGAATACTAATTTTTTGATAATCTTACTTTAATAATTTTGTATGCAAACTAATAAGCTGAATGTATCTATGAAAACAAGTATTTATCTATTAAAAAGAAAATAAGGTGAACTTTTTGAAATGAATTTAGAAAAAATATTTTATTTAATATTACTATCATGTGTCGACATCGGAACTGTATGACTATAGTATATAAATTTTTTTAACCAGTATACACTTTTCGTATACATAGTTACCACACTATGGAATTCCCGCCAGTTTTTTCATTATACTATAATGCTTGAGGAAATTAGCATATTGTGATTAATTTTTTTAATTGAGTGTAAATTAACTAAAATATGGTCTAAAATTATAATGAGACCGAAAAACATGAGTTAAAATAAATATTAATTACTTTATAATTGAAGAAAAGCGTCATTTTACCGAGGTTCCTTAAAAAATTTATGACTTTTTTGTCAATAGAAATAAATAAAATAATCTTTGATTTTAAAAAGGTATATTTCAATCTATCAGAAACATTTAGCGTTTAAAATTTTGATTATTATCAACTAAGTTGTAAGATTGTTATCAATAAAAATGATGAATTTTCAAGTTTCTGTTTCCTGGCGATTGAAACAGATTGGTATAAAAAATTAGGATTTATGTTAATAAATACAAACTTAATGACTTATAATGCATGTTTATTTATACAATAATATAAGTAATATAAAATTTAAGAAAAAAACAACATACATATACGTTTACATATACGTTTATCAATTTTCTCTATATTTTGTACGCAATCATGATCAGTGAAACTCACATTAAGGAATTTTGTGTTATGGATACACAGAGTTTTTTTTTATTTTTTCATGTAGACAAAATCCGCATAGTATTCTTTTTTCAATTTGCCATAATTTTGAGCTTTATGAGCCATATTTTCTAAATTTAACGCTTTTAATAAGTGCTTGAACAGATTATTGCAATATCACCGATTGAAATCGTAGCATTAGAAACGGTTTAATTAGCTTAACGGATAAATTTTTTTAAAAAATGGCGCAACCGTGAAGTAAGAAATAAGGAGATCGAACTTGAACGCGAGTAGAGAAAGTAGTCCTGATTCGTATCCCCTAATTGAGAGGGAATCCACTGAAAGGAATAACTTCTTATGATTGGATGCCATTTGTAAAACAATAAGTTAGAGCTAAATAGCTCTAACTTATATAGATAAATTTTACTTGTCTCACTCTTATTGCACCAGTTCAGTAGTGTAGCTAAAGAACTGCATTCTTAAAGAATTACCGTTAAAGAAATTATGTTCAAGGAAGAAGAATACTTCGGGAATATTTTAGGAACTTATTATGCTATCTAGGTTATTTCATGGGCACAATTTGCTTTTTTATTTTGTGCGTTTGCACAAAGAAAAAAATTTCTCTATTATAATATAACTTATTAGTGTTTATGAGCAATATATTTAAGGAAAAATAATAAAAATATAGCTGGATATTGTTTTAAGTATAAACTTACACTATCAATTCGAAATAAAATAAACAAGATTTATTGCAGAAAAGTTTCACGGATAACACACTAGAGTCTCTCTGCGAGACTAATTTGACATAATTATACAATCTAACGGCAATTGAATGTTCCTGCCTCTGCAAGCTATTGAAAAGACCCCAAACATTTCTTCTAAGGCAGTCATAACTCTTTTACTTACTAATTCTACCAATAATAGAATTTCAAAATTTTACTGGTGTTTCTGAGAACCCAGAATGTGTAGTCAGAATTAACAAAAATTTCTTAATAATATATTTACATGTATATTCTTATTTACATCTTGTATATTCCATTATATGCGATATTCGGATACTGTGATAGTATATTTTGTGTGCGTGCGTGCGTATGTGTGTGTGTATGGGGGGGGGGAGTATGTGGGTGTATCCGATACTGTAAGGCAAACAAACGGTTGCAGTTGAATTGCATAGTTTCTAATTCTTATTTTTTTAATTAATGTAGGAAATATGGTCACCTTTGCGTTTAACTTTATTTTGTCTTGTTTTCCTCTATATGAAAGGATGAAATATCTCTAATATTTTAATTTTTGTAAAACTAAATATACTTGCAAAACTTATAAAAAAGATAAAAAACATCGAGATAAATACAATGGCTGGGTTAATATTGCAATCTAGTATGTAAAGTTTCGAGAAAAATTGCTAAATATATGAGCGAATAAACGCGTGGTGGGCGGGCGTCACGGGCCTTCTACTCCGTGCGGCTGGGCTGGAGCGATAGGCGACAGGCTTAGAGGTGACTAAAGAACCTTGAGTAGAGACTGGACATAACGGAGCTCCGTGTGATTGGTGCACGTGACTTTTGCCTACTAAATGGCAGCGCCAATATAAGTTAGAGTGAGAAAAAATATATTCGTCTCACTCTACTTATTGCACTAGTGCAGCGAAAAAGTACAGACCATGCACTTCTTACGAGCTCACGTATTGACGGTCGCCATTTTGTAGGCGCTTTGTCCAGTCTCTCTTGAAGAGTCTCTAAGAGGCGATCACGCGCCAATCCACCTTTGTCGCCTGCCGCTCCGGCCCGGCCGCGCGAAGTAGCAAGCTCGCAACGCCCGCACACCGCGCGTTTATTCGCTCACATATTTAGCAATTTCTCTCGAAACTTTACGTAGATTGCAATATTATCCCGTCCATTGTATTTATCTCAATGTTTTTTATGTTTTCTATAAAGTTTGTAAGTTTATAATTACCCTGTATATCGTAAAATCTTTATGTAATATATTGTGACAAATTCGAAAATATTTGCTAACATTTAACGTTACTAAATTACTTTCAAGGGGATTCTTTCAACTCATAAACGTTTGAAAAAATATATATAAAAAATATGTCATTTATTTTTATCTGCTATATAACATTAAAAATTCCTCGAAATTCATGAAACATATCTAAATATATTCCTATAAACATACTTTTATTCGTGTCATCTTATGCATAAAATAAGTATGCTATATATCCTGCATGTTTCTTTAACATTAAATAATAATATAAGAATTAATATAATAATATAAGAATTAATATAATATAAAAAAAAACAATAAGAGATAAGAATTCTCTCTTAGCTTTTGCATGTTTTTTATATTAGTATTCTTATTGCACTTACATTTTTAATCCTTATCGTTTTTAAGCAATATCGTGATTTTATATTGTTTGAGAATTAAATTGAATTTGATATTTTAATAATTAATCTTAATAATTAATCTTAATAATTTACTACATAATAAAGAGTGGACATTGGAAATATCCGAAAATTTTATTGGAATCTTTATATCGAAATACTCACGATTTATATTGATTTAAAAAATTTTTACAATAAATTGTTATTATTTTTAGATCCACTATCTTCAGCAGATGGGAAGGGAAGTTTAGCAGCTGAAGCAGCAGATCCTGGTTTAGTCGCCGGTATTGTGATAGGCGTAGTGTCCTTAGGATTATTATTACTTGCACTTGTAGCTGTACTTTGCTACAGGCATTATCTTCATCGTAATGTCACTAGTATGAACTTTGACAATCCCGTCTATAGAAAGACTACGGAGGATCAGTTTAGTCTTGAAAAGAACAGATTCCCGCTTCCCACAGCAACAGTTGGAGAAGAGGTAAAATTGTTAGACTTTAACTTGATATTTTTAATTTTTCTTAATTGTAGCAATTTTCATGAAATCTTCTGTCTCTCCATATTTATTTAAATCTCTTTATATTTATTTCTTATAAACATTATAAAATTTAATTTTATCTATCTTCTCTTTGTTTTTTTTTTATAGAAATTACAATTATAAAGAAATATAAATAAATTATTCAATGTGGTTGTACTTATTTTTTTACACACAGGCCCAGGAACCATTGACGAGTCCTGGAACAAACGACTATGTTTAAGACTCAATATGTCAATGCCGAAGGCTTAACAGGCTATTAGGAAGTACTATTATCGACCAAGTGATAAAACCATGTAAAAAAACGAGGTATTTGCGTCGAAAGAGCCTGTCCAAACGCATCATGCCTGCGTCGCGCTCGCCCGCAAGCCTGCCAAACAACTGTGATTATGTTAATTTTTTGTATCTATTTCTTTACAAATTTTAGCACTTTGTCATTCAAATATATGTATATTATGCGTGCGCAACGTTTAGATTTGCTTTGGGACATAAAGGGAGAAATGTTTAAAGAAACTGTTGCCAAATAAACGATCTTAAACTACATGCGTCCAAGTAGTTTGATAAGAAGTTAAGATTTCTATTTAATTTTTTGCTTTTTAGTTAAGCAAAATGTAATTTTTAATATAGCACTTTTCGCAAGGCTCTAGTGCGATTGTGCTTACAAAAAAATATGCGACGTATGCATGTAATGCACATGCGCTATATGTATACATGTACATGCACTATATGTATACATGTACATGCACTATATATATACATAAGAAATTTAACTTGTTTAAATATGTATTATCTCTAAGGATTTGTAGTAGATTTCTTGAGATTAATTTTTTTTATAAATTATGTGTAAATAATACAAAATCTCAAAATTGTCAAATAAAATTATTTAATTATGAAATGAATTATCATTAAGGTGAAATAAAAAGAGGCTATGATCAATATTTTCTGTTCTGAGTCTTATTGTAATTTATCATTTCTCATAGTATAAAGAAAACAAAATTTTTTGTCGATATAATATAAATTTTGTATAATCAGAGTTTTATTATATATTACAATTTTTTTGTAACGTTTAGATTTACGATTATATATATGTGTGTGTGTGTGTGTGTGTGTGTGTGTGCGTGCGTGCCTGCGTGCGTGCGCGCGCGCGCGCGCGCGTGTGTGTGTGTATGTGTGTGTGTGTGTGTGATACGACACATTAATTATTCAAGGAAAAATTTTAAAATTGTAAATAAAAAAAATATGCATGTAGAGGAGAGAGAGAAAGAGAGAGAAATTTCTCCTTTTATGTCTATAATGCATTCAATGTTATAAATATACATAACAAGATCATATTTCAACTTATAAGCTGCCTATACTTCGACAGACAGTTCATATCACAAAGAGAATTGCTCTATTTACAGACATTAAGTTATCGTTTGTAACTGCATTGTAACAAAATGAAAACTATCATTATTATAACAACATAAGCTCAATGACATTAAGTGTAACAGTATCCATTAAAAAAAGCTGTTGTCAGGAATTTCAATCTATTAAGAAATCGGTGTATTTGTATAGAATTATTATATCGGGCTTAAGAGATTTACTTATTATACAGAGTATCCTGCATAAGACTAAGAAGAAAAATATAAATAGAACAGATAAGAGCGAAAAAATATTGTAAAGGTTATTTTTCGAACAACCACGTAAAATTTTGAGTTATTAAATATTATAGATGGGCTATTCAGAGCGCGCGACGCGGCAGGCGGGACATACGGCTCGCCGCTGCCGGCGAAGAAAATGGACGATTGCTTGCGGATCTATCATGCAGTGTGAGATCTAAGACGTAGTCATCACCTCTGGGCCTATGAGATAGGCTCGTGAGCAATCCATTTTTTCGCTGGCCGCGGCGAACCGTATGTCTCGCCTGTCGCGTCGCGCGCTCTGATTATCCTATTTATTTTATTTAATAACTCGAAATTTTATGTGGTTGTTCGAAAAATGATTTCGACCATATTTTTCACTTTTCTCTGTTCTATTTATATATTTTTTATACGGGACACCCTGTATACATCCACAAGGTGTCTCAGCATAAACGGCTATCCGCTTTTATTTTCTTAACCACAGAAGATATAGTAAATAAGACTGTAATTAGTAGCATGCTTTGATTTCTATTATAAACCTATTCTTACGATTTTAAAAACAAATAAGATAAGACTAGCAAAACTAAATCGTAAATTTATATAACAAGACTTTGCAGTGTAAAATGTTGAACGATATCTCTGAGCGTTATCTAGGAAGAGGAGAGTGTCGTGAGCGTGGAGCGTCAGGTAGCTCAGTAGTTTAGAGCAGTCGCCCGGCAAGCGAAAGACCCGGGTTCGAGTCCCGGCCTAGCAAGATCGCGCTCTCGATATTTTTCTCTTTCTGGAACGAAAAAGATACGCAGATCTCGAACGCACGGCGTCCCGCCGCCACCTAGTATGCCCTCCTCCTTCTATGATCCTTCAGTGTGTCTGTCAGATATCATTATGGTTAACAACAATTACTCTCTGCACACAGTTTTAAAATTTACAGTAAATATGATCCATTTCTTAGCGCGATAAATATTTACAAAGGTTAATTCCCTAAAAAGTCAATGACTTTGAAATATGTTATCAAGATTATAGATCTGAATAACATTGAAAAAGTTTTAGCCGTCTCTCATTATTTATATTAAAATATTATTAACAAAAAAGGATATATAAATGAGTATTGGAAACTAATATTTATTACATATTAGTTATAATATTATTTACATATTTTTATCTTATTAATATGATTTACTATGAACATTATACATGTTCAATATTTTTTTATACTATATCACGAAAAAGATATATTTGTAATATGGCAAAAAATTTAGATGTTCTTCTTGTTTCGTAATGTTGTATAATTATGTACTATTGTATTATTATGTACTGGAGATTTTAAGTGAGGATGTAATATATTGATGTATATAAAAATTATGCATCAGCAAATTATATCTTCCAGCTTTTACATTGTCATATTCTTCAAATTTCTTTTCCTAATAATTATTTAATAAACAATAAGCAACGGCTGAAACTTTTTGATTGTTACTTAGGACCATAACATTGAAAATATGTCAAAATTATTGATTTTTAAGAGGATTAACATTTTGTAAATACGCTTTTGTAAATTACGCTTAGCGACATACTTCTACCGAAAAAATGTACGCATAATTTCACATTCTTTCTTCCTTTTTCCCTTCTCCCTTATTTCTCTATGTGTCAATAATAATCACTATAATAAAAATAGAATGCACTTTGAGTTATTACATTAAAATTTTATTTGTTACAATCTACTTTAATTTAGAAAATAAAAAGAGATGGTTATTGATGCTGAGACAACTTCTGTGTAGATGAATGGAAAGGTCTAGCAAAGACATGTATCAGTATCAGTTTTCATAAAATTGCATTTTAAAAATAAATTGTTACCTATTAAAGCTCTTGAATATTTCGTCAGCAGCGAGAAAACATATGTTCAAATTTCTTACTTGCCATTTTCAAATAAAAAGATATTTGTATGAAAGAACATTTCTGATCGCTTAAGCACTTGTAAAATGCTACGAAAACTTTTCCCTTGATCAATAAATAGCCATAAAATTAACATGATATGTTATCTTTCTCTTTAACCTATGTTTCTTTTGTTACGTTCATTTTATAGTTATTTATTGACTATTAAGAATAGTTTTCGGAATATATTACAAATATGCTCAAACGATCTAAAATGTTTTTTTTTATACAAATATCTTTTTATTTGGGCGCATAAATTTTTAGCGTGTTATTTCTAACTTTTGATGTCACAATCCAATACCGTGGTAAGCTAAGAGCCTAAAAAATGTAACTTATTATTGTTGTCAATCAAATGACAGATTATTACGATTTCGTTATCTTTTTCATTAATTTTTAGGGTTTTTCATGAATAATTATATTATTTCTATTATCATTTCTGTCAGTTGTGTTGTTTCTTTGTGTTATTTCTAATTATTTATTTTAACTAAAACATTAATTTAAATTAAATTTCTGTTAAAAACGAGTTGCATATAATTATGTCAAACAGAGTACTGTTACTGATGCATATCTTGGAATGTTCCATATATGTATATTTATCGTATATAATATAAAATTATTATACTAAGAATAATTAAATGTGAGAGACACATACAAAAATGTTACATAAGATGATTAAGAAATAAGTATTAGGTTAACCAGTGCTGTGTATGTTGACAGATAGCTGATTATATAATTTCACTTGTATATAATATTTTTATAGTTTTGTCAAAATGTCACAAAATTTGATTACAATATTAATGTTACAATAATTTTTGTATAAATCATTTTATCTGGTCTTATGTCTATGGGACCAAATAATTTTTGTACACTAAAATGTAAAAATATATCTGAATTTATTTTTATTTTTCATAAGAATAACATACATGATACAAAATCGTATATGAAATATAAAAACAAAAAGAAAAGATGATAAAACCAATAAAATTAACAATATAGTTTCATATTGTTGTGTAAGAAGAGATTATAATTATGTTTATAACTTTACAACATTTATTTTGTCAATGAGAGTCTTTTCATATCATACTGAAAAATTTCTATAAATCTTCTTATACTAATGATCGGTTATCTGTTAACAGGAGCATGGTACAATTGTAAGTGCAAGAAAAGCGAAGTCCAAAATTTAGATATATAGAGGCTTGGTGGTAATTTTAATCAAAAAATAAAAAGTGCGTGTGTGTGTGTGATATTGTGTAATTAATTATGCAAATCATAAAGGCATAATTTGCCCTAGCCAATCTATCCGCCAAAATTGTGTCAAACGTATCTTTATGCGACATACATACGTATCTATACATGTATGCACGCGTATGTGTGTGTATATGTATATACATAAATATAGAGTGTTCCTGACTATCGTAATATATTTCAATAATAATTTTTTTTTCTAAAAATCAATATGGGTAAAAAATCTTCATATCTATATATAATCATATTTTTTTTACGTAAATAATCCGTTAAACTATGTAATAAGAATTTTTACTTGCATTAACCTGAACTCAAATATATTACAATAACGTCGGGATATTCCTTCTCTCTCCTCTCCTTTCTTAAGGGAATTTCTTAAGGGAATTTTTTTTCAAAGCGTGTAATAAATTTATCTAGTTACCCCTCCCTCACTCATTCTTTGTGTATTTATTGTGTACATTGTATCATATGTACATATACATATACACACATATGCACAGGATGTGTCACTTTCATAGAAAATCTTTTAAGACCGACAGTAAACCTATTATGTAACTTTATAATGTATGCATTATAACTGTAACGGTTGTGTTATAGAATACGCATATACAAGGTGTTCGGCGTGATAATTCGCACGATTTTTGGGATTTAACCCTCTATAACATGTGGTTTATGATTATATATTCCATAAATACATTTTTATACATTACGTTGACAATGTTGTGGTCAGCAAACGTAATGATAAACAGACGTCAAGTTTGCATTATGCTGTTTATTACTAGTAAATATTTTTATAATCTGTTTAACGTAATTCGTAATATGTTTATATTCGTTGCATAAAATAACACTAATGCTGGTTATTGAACTACATTAAATATTTTAACGCAACATAATAATCTTTATTATATCATAGAAGCATTTTTTCAATACGTATAGTTATTTTAATTAATTTAAAATTAAATTCTAATTATTAGTAATGCACTTTATTTAAATTTCTTATTTTTTATTGACATATAGTGAAGATAAATTTATATCACAAGATTATATTTAAAAAATTTCTGAAAAAATGACTTTTACTATGACAATAATGAAAACCGTAGAAAACCGTAGAAAACCGTAAAATAAAGCATGAAGTAACAAAATGAACGTGAATGCACTTAAATAATGTTACGGAATACTTAATCTTTTTAACATGACAAATCAACAGTTTATAAAAATCTGTATACGTTAAAAATGTAGTACAATATTTGGTGTAATGTTATTAATCTCCTATTAACGACCTGTTACCATGACATTGCAGCGTTTAATTTAGTTGAAATGGGGTTGCCAATTATAATAATGAAAGTTTCATCTTGATTCGTCAATAGCATACTTTTTTTATCATTTCTTAAAATAATTTGTTTCAAATTTTTTTTCTGTTCTTTGCATCAGGCTTCCGAAGAAAAATATCTGAAAAACAAGCGATTCATAATGTAAAGCGTGAAAGTAGCATACAATGTATAATTTTTTAAAGTAGTTTGTTATGGAATAACGCAGGTTTCGTTATCTGAAAATGTAATATATGTACAGGGTATTTCAGACCCGCCTACTTCTTTTTTTTTAAGGAGTGATAAGATGTTTACCATAAAAACCTATCTGAAGTTTCTAATGATGGTATTTTCACTTTTGGGAAACCTCCGAAAATACCAGAAACCGAAGGCAACTTAAAAATTTTAAATAGCAACATAGTATGGATATCGTTGAATAAAGCCTTTAAAAAGAAACAACTGCCGTTTAACATTTCAAATGCTTCTTTATTTGAAAAAGACATGATTTTCACTAAAGGAATATTAGTCGATAAACTACGCAATAGACTTGTGTGCCATAAGCTCTTCGAGATTAGTCGTCCGTATATGGTTTGTAATCCGTATTATGAGTCTGACTTATTATGTTGTGTGTTTATTATATTTGGTTCGAACAGCATATTCAGGAAGCTTGTTATTCTCAAAATTTTACAGAAATCCTGAAACGATAACGTGAGACAAAGGATGGAAAGATATCTTCATCAAAGTGGCAAACATTTTGAATATCTGTAATTATCTTTTCATTTCCGTAGGATATTCAATTTTTTTCAAACAAAAGTTATTTCTTTTTAAAAGCTTTATTCAACGATATCCATACTATCCTATGTTGCTATTAAAAATTGTTAAGTTTCTTTCGATTTCTAATATTTCTCGAGGTTTTCTAAAAATAAAAATACCACTATCAGAAACTTCAAATAAGCTTTTATGGTAAACATACGTAAACATACGTTCCCAACTTCCTAGTATTACTTTTTTTCAAAATGAAAAAGTAGACGGGTGGTCTAAAATACCCTGTATAACATGAACTAATTGATTTTCAATTCTGGTCGTAGAACATATACAGGGTGGATTTGACTTTTTTGGCCAGACTTTGAGATTTTATAGGAAAGTTAATTCTGAACAAAAAGTTTCCTATAATCATGGGTCAAAAAATGTGTCCCAGACTCTTCTCTGCAATTTTTGTAGAACGTAGTACGGATTGAGATGAACATAAAAGTCCTATGTTTTGCAAATATATTGCAATATTTGCAAATATATATTTTGCAATATTTGCAATAATAATAGAGATATTAATTGTAAAAGATTAAGGAAAAACACGCGCTGAATGGAGAAGATAAATGAGAAGGGCGAAATATGATAATACATTTGAACAGTATTTACGAAATTTTTAGTATTTGCTGATATTTTAATCGATATAGACATACTATGCTATCTATTCCAACTTGTTGGAAGTATTTTCAAACATTGGACATGAAGAAAGCTTTAAGACGAAATCCAAAGGACAATGATTATATTTCAGTTTGCAAGTACTTATTATACTTTTATGATGGCATGTTTATATACAATTCGCTACTTTAAAAAGTACAAGTATATTAAGTCATGAATAACTTAAACACACGTTTAAAGCACACGTATACTATCTTTTTATCGCTCTTTTTCGTTTGCTTTTTCAGTTTTTAATTGAAGCCTATTATAAATGATAGGCGATTAATTCTTTGTTCTCCTTTCATAATCGTAAAAATTCGTAAATTAAGTATCTTATTAGAGAATTATGTTGCATAACGACTTCACGATAGATTACAATGCGCCTTCTATCGTAATATTTAAGGATCAATTTTAATGTGAAATATCGTTGCTATGCGATTGACAACGATAGACTTTCTTTTGTACTTATACGATAGAGAATTTTGAGAATTTTCTCCTATCGTTAATTCACCATTGATTACGACAAATTTCCAGTGATTTATTCATGATAGACTCCAGCAAAAGATGGACACGTTAAGTCTCTACAGGAATTCTATCATATCCCAAATTGAATACCCTAGCAGTGATACATTACGATAAAAATGATTAGATTCTCTGTAAATTCTATCTGTTTCTATCGCTTTCTCTTTTTCGATCTTTTTTATTACAGAAACTCTTTATTTCAATTTTAAGTCTTTTATCTTGTGCGATCTTATATAAATGTAATTGCGAATGTGCAGCGGCCATCGACACGAGCCTTGGTGACGGTGCAACGAGACGTAGAAGCGCCGCGATGTAAGCATAAACAGTGACGCGTTGTTCTTTCCCTCGTCATGCGCCGGTATCCGCGCGTTACATTATTGGACCGTGCAAGTATAGGACTTTTATGTTCATTTTAATCCGTTCTATGTTCTCTTCAAAAATTGCGGAGAAGAATCTAGGATACCCTCTATATACAGGGTGTCTCAGAACAATTTCCGAAGCTCGTAGAGACATAATACATATTGAGATGAACATAAAAGTCCTATACCGTTTAATAATTATCAAGATATAAAGAAGATTTGTGAATGATCACATGAGATATGATAGATGAGTTATAGTGACAACGTCTAGCATCGTGTACTTGTGCATTAGGTCTGAACAAAACTAAACAAAATAGTTCTCTATTTTACCTCTACCTAATAACTTTTAATAGATTTTTAGTTGTTAATTAGAAAACATAAATATATTTTCGCAAGGGACCATTCGTCAATTTTCTTTAGTTAATAATTAAAATTTACAAAATTATTAGGAAATTGGTAAAGAATTTTTTTTCTTTAGTTTAACTTAATATAGAAGCACAACGTAGCTTGAACGTAGTCCGAATTGTAACACGGCATATAACTATTCCATCACTTTTTGTATTATAACTCCAGTAATAAAACTTTATTCGATAGCATCAGTAATGACAAATCACTAACGGATTGAAAAATGTTACATAAATCTTGAACTATATTTGAAAGTTTTTTTTATAAATTGTTTATCTTTATTATATTAAAAGGATTTGTTTTATCTCGTGCAAAATTCTCATTACATTTAAATTTTTTTCATAATGTTTTCTTTTATGGCTTTTAAGTTTTCTATTATTATTGCAGCAAGTTATTTTTTACAGTAATTTTTCAATATACCCTTGTGAAATTAATTTCTCCACAATTTATCGGCCAAAATTGAGAATTTAAATAAATTATTACAGGCAATGATTAAATTTTGCATTATATTACTTGCATTAAATTAATTTCATTAAATTAATTGCATTAAATTAAAACTATTGCACAATAAAATATTTCCGATACAATAAAGACAGTCTTGCGTTATAATGTGTAATGTTATTTAGCAGTAGCGTTACTTTATGTAACAAAAGCAAGTACATTACGAATTGCGTTTACAAAATATGACTTGCTAATAATAACGTAACATAACGCAAACTAAACGCTTATTTAATATGATATTATTAACAAAATTAATAAGTTACATAATAAATTCGCAGATTCTTTAAAATCATTGGGAAAATTTTAAAATAAAATATACTAATAAAAAAAATGTCGAAATTATACAGTAGTTTTCAAACAAGTGCTTAAGATTGACTTATTGTCATTAACTAAAGTTCGTGCGCTTAAGTATGGTACAATGCACAGTGCTAAGGGCATACAGTTATGGACAAAAAGATTGTCCGTAATATTTAGATGAATTTTTAAACTCATCCGTTCAATAGAAAAATGTTCCCATATGCAAAACGGATGAGATTGCAAAATTATCTAAAAAATTATTGATGATCTTTTTCTTTGCGACCGTATATATCGCCTCATTTTTCATATTGATACAAAAATTATATATGCATGTCATACTAATAAGTTCGTCTATGTTATTACTTAAATGAATGTAACGTGTGTACAAATAAGATAATTTTTTATAAAAGTACCACGCGAGTACATTCTTATGCAATGGGCCAGAAACGACCTGTTACATAGTGCTTCTTTTAGAGAGATAGCCTATATATATGTACATATTGATAAGGTCTGGATTTAGGTATCTGATCGGTTGTGCGCAAATAGAACTTGTCAAGACTTTTGGGTATTTGCCACGAAATTCTTGATTGATGATGTCAAAAACGAAAAAACATATGTCCAAAATTCTTGCGTGTCATTTCCAGATAAAAAGATATTTTTATGATTATTTAAGCATATTTGTAAAATGCTTCGAAAACTTTTTCTCTTGACAGTCAATAAATAAGGTAAACGTACCGAATTACGCCACTCTAAACAAAGACTAATTTTTAAGAGATTATTAGAAAAATAGAGTGATACTATATAAAATTATGAATTTTATCTAATATTAATATTGTAAATTAGCAAAAAAAACATATAAAAATTGAACATAAACAAAATAATTAATATGTACATAAGAATTAAGTATGAACTGTAAATGTTCCGAATTACGCCCACTGAAATTGTTGGATGTCCCGATTTATGTCACTAATATGTCCTAAATGACGCCACCTTACCTGATCTGTTTTCAATAGATAATTACAGTAAAGGAAATGAAACTTTTACACCTGTTATCTATTCAAATATATATTTAATAATTCAAAATAATAAGCATCTTAACTCCTACTAATTTGTTTTAAAATGTTATTATATATCTATGGCGGTTTTGGGTACATGATGTTTTTTACGCGTGCACATAAATCCGCCACCTTTATTATATTATACAAAAATCATATAATTGTTGATATTTTACTATTTTATTATCTTTTAATTCAATTTAATTCATATTAATCGTATAAAACTAAAACATTTTGTATTAGAATCCAAAAATATCTCGTTTTATCATTCTATAGGTTATATTATCGTAGTAGATACTTAAGAACAAGCTCAGTCGTAGATAGTCAAAAGTGACCGATTCTCGTTATGAGCTTTTGAAACTGTCTTTCACGGAAAATAACGTCATATTTTCATATACTTACTTTGACGGAACCATTTGATATATTTTCATGATTGCTTTCTGGGAATTTTTTGACACTTTTAAGCAGCTGTGTTTTATTACGCGTACAAAACAAATTAAGATGGCGCTATTTGGATCAGTCATTCGGTACTTTTACCTTAGTCGTAAAATTAACATAACAAGTAATACTAGATTTGAGGCTTTCACGGCCATTGATACAATGTCTAGATATAGCTTCCGGAATGGAGCTGTGTCTTGAATTTTTAATTGACCAGCTGATCAATTAAAATACGCTGATTGGCTGGATTCAAGCCTCGTCTCCTACTCCCTAAACACCATCTACCCAAAGGGGGGGAGGGGGGCATATAAGGACTACCTTTACCCAAGGGAGCTCAGTATCAGAGTTCTCAGCCCTGATGATGCAAACTGCAACGTTTGCGAAACGTCGGCATATCGCTGATTCAAGACACGGCTCCATTCCGGAAGCTATATCTAGACATTATAACAAGTAATCTTCATCTTTCAATCTCAACTTATCTTTTAATCTATCTTTAATCTAATCTATTTTTTATAATTTGTCTACATCCATGTTATACTTATTTATTGATTATTAAGGGGAAAATATAATTTTTGAAACATTTTACATGTAAGCTTAAATGTTCTTTCATATAAGCACTTTTTTATTAGGAAATGGTATACAAGAATTTTCAGTCATTTCTCGCTTTTGACGTTACAATCTAGCATGATTGCAGCGAGTCTTAAATTGAAAAAAAAATCCTTTGCTATTTTGTAAACTATCATGATAATTATTGAGATATTAATAAAAGAAAATTGGTAAGTTAGTGCGCGTGATGCGATAGGACAAGATCTGTAGGCAGTCTGAAAGGATATATCCTGGACTTGTTTTTTAAACAAAGGCAAATATAGGCAAATATAGTTTAACTGAACATCACGTATATAATATAAGAGCGTACTTACTCGAAAAAAAACTCCTTTCACTGTGATCAAATTTACTCTGTTACTAAAAAACAATAAATAAATTCAAGACACGTCTCATTAGACTACCATACAGAACTTGTCCTGCATCATATGTATAAATTAACTGATTCCCTTTTGTTAAAATTTCAATAATTATCTTAGTAATTCACAAAATAGTAGATTATTTTATTTAACAAGTTCTACTTGTACAAGCGTGGACAAAAGGGTTGTTCGCTTTTTTTATAAGTTTATGAACGTACCCTATGTCGTAAAAGAATTTGTTTTACAACAAGATTTCCTATTGGGCAAAACAGGTATTTTGCACACAAAGATACCAAACAATCTTTCTATTCGCAATCGTACAAATATCTAATTCCAAATACCCTATATATACGCGCGCACGTCGTATGCGCACACACACACACAGAGTGTGAATCAAACAAAATGTTACAGATTAACATTTTGGGAAAAAAACATTATATGAGAAAATATACCAGACAAAAGTTGTAAGATTTCGAGGAGGACATAAAATAATAATATTAATAAAGAGCGAAATATTTTTTTTCAATATTATTTCAAAATTACCCAGGACATTCTACTATATTATTTGCTTAGTGACTAGCATAAATACATAAAGATACGTTCTCGTACAAAAAAAATTTTATTAATATATAACAGAAATCATATGAGATGTTAAAATTGTGACTATATTCTGATATCATGAAAATAATTGCTTATTTTAGAAAATAATACAATTAATCTGGAATTATTGCAGTAATAAGAAATAAATATTTTATTAAAATTATAACGTAATTATAACGTAAATGGATATTTTTTATAAAACAAGCACATTTTAAACACGTTTACAATAACAAACAAGTTTACTATTGTAATAGCATTACAAAGTATATATTAAATGTTTGCACGTACAGTATTTTTGTCTCTCTAGGTTAACTTAATTTTTTTAATAGAATAATTTTTTTAATATAAATTGATTCCTCAGCTCATTTGCGTGTAAGAGGTACTAAAGCAAAATTATTGAAAAGTAAATACTATTTCCAAGATACTTTACATTTACATATTTTACATTATATCTAACATTTTTCTTTTTTTATTATAATACATATCTTGGTATACTGTCTTTATAGAAAAGTATTACTAATTGATCAGTAATAAATTATTAACGACTAATAATTTTGAACACTTAAGTTACAGGCATACTAGTGTTTCAGAATAAATCATGATTTCCCAATAAATGCCAATTGACAATAATATTATATCAATGTTATAATTTCTCATTAAAAAATTTAACTGTTACATAATATACCTAACAAACAATTTAGCAGCAAATTGACGCCAAATTAGCACTAAATATACCGTATATGCCATCCTTCTGCTCTCGTAATAAGTAGCGGCGCTGACGTATCAAGCAATGGTTGTCTCTCTCCTGAAGTTGGGACGCGTTCCGAAATCTACAAAAAAGCGGTGCACAAACCTTTTAGACCACGAATGTACATAACTTGACGCCAACTTGACGCCAAAATCCGAGCAAGATCTGCGCGGCAGTTTGACTCCAATTAACGCCAAATTCCGAGCAAGACTTGCGCAGCGCAGTTTGACGCCAAATACTGAGCAGGAGTAGGTATATAGTATATAGAGAGGGTGCCTTTTCATGCAGCGAATTTTTCGCTGCGAATAATTTGTAACGAGTAGCGAATAATTCGCCGCGAAATAGCAAATAATTCGAATAGCTTATGAACGTCATATGTTACGTGTTAACAACATGGAGAAAAATTCAGTTATTCACATTTGATTATTTGATATAACCAAACATTATTAAATTATGTGCAAATAATGAGTTATGAAAATACCCGAAAAAGGAAAGCAGCTGTAGTTATGGCTATACTTTTACATAAGAAAAGAAGATATTCGAGAAAGAAATATTGGATAGCACCTATTTTTCAAGATAAAAAAGAGCATGGATTTTTTCATGTTGTGCTACCTAAACTTCTTCTAGAAGTCTTCTAGAAGACTTAAGATTTCATAATTATATACGCATGGCTGCAAGTCAATTTGAAAATTTAATATTTATAGTTGGAGCAGATATATTTAAGCATTATTACATTGGAGAACCTATAAATGTTGAGATATCAATAGTGATTATTTTAGCGAATATTCGCTAAAAGCTACAAAATTTTAGCGAACAGCGATTATTCGCTAGCAAACAGCGAATGACCACGTGACCTTCAATCGCAGCGATTTATTCGCTACATGAATTTGTACTTTGTGGGTTCTAACTTGAGTTCTCTGAGGAGGGTGCGGAGCGAAGGGAACTAATTACGCGGTGGATGACATCACGCGGGCAGGAGGAGCCAAAGTGAGGACGAGGGAAGTGAGGGAGGGAATGGGATTTACCAACGTTACCGACGTCGATAATTTATTTTTTACCGACATATTTATTTATTAACATAATTTTTATCGACATATTTTTTAAGGCTCTGCTATCTCTGGGGCGGCCATATTGGTATGATGACGTCAGAAGCGAGAAATGACATACCGAAAATCCTTTGCATTTTATTGCTTTATTTTTACTTTTCCCTGAAGAACCAAATATTTTCCTAAACCTGAAACCTGTAAAAAGTACAGCAAACTTTGCTATCTGACTGATATATCATGTAGCATCGTAAAATAATTCCTGAAATAATGCTACATTTTCCGGCTGTCACGGTAATTTGACAGTTGATTTAGACAGGTGATTTGAGCAGCCTGTATGAACACATTTAATTTCTCGATTTTCACAATATATCACCAGTATTATTGAGTTTGCTGTACATTTTACGGCTGTGAGAATCACGATAATACGAGGTGTGACTATTAAATAACGAGACTGACGCTGTAAAATATTTTATTTTGATTTCATACATTTTTACTTATTATCACCTTCAATATACACCCCTCCTCTATCCCTACAACGCTCCATGCGAATCTTCCATTGTTCGAAGCAGTGCTGGAAATCTTCTGTCAGCTCCTTCAGGACGCGTGCCGCTTTCTCTTTCACAGCTTCAACGGACTCAAATCTTGTTCCTTTTAAGGCAGATTTCACCTTAGGAAATAGATAGAAGTCGCACGACGCAAGATCTGGCGAATAAGGCGGATGGTCTAACACTGGGATGCTGAACTTGGCTAGAAACCTCTTGACAGACAATGCGGAATGAGCCGGCGCATTGTCTTGGTGGAGAACCCATGACTTGTCCGGATTCTTTATCAATTTGCCGTACGGATTCTTTATCAATTCGTATAGTTTCAGTAATCGCACGAATACTTAACCGACGGTCAGATCGAATCAGATTACCGATTTTTTCGATATTGTCATCCGTTTTTGACGTGGCAGGGCGACCCGGGCATGAATCATCTTGAACGTCTTCTCGGCCATCTTGAAAACGCTTAAACCACTCAAAAACACGTGCGCGGGATAAACATTCATTGCCATACACTTCTTTCAATAAATTATATGTTTCAGTAGCAGTTTTTCCAAGTTTCATGTGAAATTTCACAACAATTCGTTGCTCTACTATTACACTTAACATTTTTCCGGCGAAACAAAAAAACAACTCTAATGCGAATGAAGGCTACGGCTATACTGATTTGTTTACAGAAACGAGAGGCACTGCATTCGAAAGAGAAGGCTTCACGATAATAGCTGTGGCTTGCTGGCGTTTGGCGCATGCGCACTTCTTCTGTAGCAGCGTCAGTCTCGTTATTTAATAGCCACACCTCGTATACACACTTCACGGAAAAACTGAAAAATAACGCGATAAGATGCAAGTAATTTTCCTTGAGGTGTCAAGCGAGGCCTAGGGCGGAATTCATAAATGTTAACGGTAACTGTACTTCCAACCAGAGCAGTTGGCTTCGTGAGTTAGGTGCTTGCTTCATAATTCGTAAGATCCAAGTTCGCTCACGGAGGTGAGCAATAATTTTTTTTTAATGAGTATTTTTATTTATTTTTACTTATTTTGATGATACTGATATAGTATGCAAATTTTTTAAATAGAAAATTTAATTTAATATCATTATATTCTAAACATTAATTTAAATTTAATTTTAAGGGAATTTTAATTCAAGTAATAATATTTTAAATAATAATAATAATATATAAGTTATTTGTAATGGATAACATATAAAGGCAACGTATCTAAATTTTCAAATTGTTTAAATTTAAAATTTAATTGGAAATAATATTAACAGTATTTTAAATTTCTAGTTTTTAAAATAATTAATCGTAGAAGAAGAATAATAAACAAACATCTGAAATGTGAATGTGAATATTTTTATTACAAAATTCAATTATTAAAGTATTGCAAATTTATTACAAAATTAAATTATTTTGATGCGGAACAATTACTTGGATGATAAACATCATAAAAACATTTAAAGCATATAAATTTTCTACAGTTTGCACAATGAATAAATGAAGGAGTATCACATACACATTTATTTTTCCGTAAGTCCGGGGGGAAACATATTTCGTTGACGTTTCGAAACATATTTCTTTCAGGAATTAATTTCGATGCAAACCAAGCATACTTGATCATATCTGTAAAAGCTCCCGATGATAATTGTGATTGAATTAAAGAATGAATCTTTTTATACTATATCTTTTTATAGTATATCAATATCATCAAAATAAATAAAAACACTCATTAAAAAAAAAAAAAAATCATTAAAAAAAAAAAAAAATCATTAAAAAAAAAAAAAAATCATTAAAAAAAAAAAAAAATCATTAAAAAAAAAAAAAAATCATTAAAAAAAAAAAAAAATCATTAAAAAAAAAAAAAAATCATTAAAAAAAAAAAAAAATCATTAAAAAAAAAAAAAAATCATTAAAAAAAAAAAAAAATCATTAAAAAAAAAAAAAAAACTATTGCTCACCTCCGTGAGTGAACTTGGATCTTACGAATCATGAAGCAAGCACCTAACTCACGAAGCCAACTGCACTGGTTGGAAGTACAGTTACCGGGAAGGCTCATATGGCGTGCCGCGGTACGCTTCGGATATGACCAATTTTCACAAATTTATTACTCCGAAACTAAGGCCTATTCAATCAAACGCCGGGACACGTATCTTTTTTTTCATCTCCAGAATAATTAAAAAAATTGGGGTCGAAATCCCAGGGTGAGTCACCTGGTCCTTCCCTTATAAATATAACTAAATACAGCACTTAAAATAAATCTTGTCTTATTTATAAAACACTATATAAATTTGCATAAACAATTATATAATTTGTTTTAAATGTAATTGGATCAGTCAATATTCGCTATATATATGTAATGACATTAAGCATTTAACAATGATGCTAGCGCAATAATTATTTGTTACATTCAATACTTCTGAAAAAAATATCATAGTGGAAAAGAAATATATTGTGTGAGAAAAGTATATTATTTATTGCTTATTTATTTATTTATTGCATTCCTTTTTGACGCATTATTAAGTTCAACAACTGTTCAAATGTTACACGTTTCATTCTAGAAATCGTTTTCCGTATATAAATTAATCTATATTTCCGAATACAATTCAGGACGAGTATGTTGTTGCTTTTTCTTTAGAAGTAATACTACTGTGTCCAAAAAGTAAGACCAGTTTTTATTTATTTCAAAAAATATTTATTTATTCTTCCAAATCTATTTCGTCGCCTTCAAAGTAATCCCCTCCCGACACAATACACTTATGCCAACGTATTTTCCAGTCCTCGAAACAAGAATTAAAGTCGCCTTCCGGGATGGCTTTCAGAGCGCGTAGCGATTCACGTTGTATCTCTTCTATCGTCTCAAAACGATTTCCCTGCAGTGGTCTTTTGAGTTTCGGGAATAGCCAGAAGTCACACGGTGCTAAATCAGGCGAATACGGTGGTTGTGGAACGATATGGATCGAATTTTTGGCGAAAAAGTCACGAAGAACGAGTGCAGTGTGAGAAGGTGCATTATTGTGATGCAAAAACCAAGAATTGTCTGCCCACAATTCTGGCCTCTTCTTGCGAATAGCTTCACGCAAACGACGCATAACACTCAAATAATATTCTTTGTTGACGGTTTAGCCGGGTGGAAGGAATTCTGAATGGACAACACCACGATAATTGATGAAAACTGTCAACATGACCTTGATTTTCGATCGACTGTTTATACCACTTGTAAACATTCCTTTCCAACAAAGCATGGTCCCCGAAGGCTTTCTGCAACATCCTGAACGTTTCTGCACCCGAAATTTCATTCCGCAAACAAAATTTAATGCAACTTCTTTGCTCAATATAATTAGATATTGTAAAAATCGCCGAATGCACTTTTAGCGACGTACAAAATCAAGCGTAAAGTAAAAAGTAATGAATGTTTTGACATGAAATTTGTGATAGATGTCTGTCACAATGCTGCAAACTTAGAAAAAAAATATTTATGATGTGCGGTGTACCCGCGCGATTTAAATTAAAAACTGGTCTTACTTTTTGGACACAGTAGTAGACGTCTTTTCTTTTTTGCATTTTGTACTTTGAAAAACTGTCTGTACATTTCTAGGAAAAATAAATTTTCATCTTCATCATCACCCATACAGAACAAAAACGTCCGATGGACGTCCATTGGACGTCCATAATGGAGATTCAAAACCTCCAATGGACGTCCACGTAACGTCCATAAGACCTCCATTAAACATCCATGTGTCCGCTTTTTGAACCTCCAGTGGACATCCACTGGACATCCTGCATGGAGTTTCTGTGGACGTAAAATGGAGCTGGTATGGGCATTTCCTGGAGCATTTATGGACGTTCCTATGATCTTATGTGGACGAATTTTGGAAGTTGTATCCAGTAAACGCTAGATATTCCTGGAATATTCACAGAATGTTCTACAAATTCAAAATTAATATCCTAAGAATGTCCCAAAACATTCCAGGATATAATACACATAATGTTCAAGGAAGATTCAAATAAGCACTAAATGTTTCACTTTTTTTATAAATATTGGCGAATTGGTTGAAATAAAAAACCAGTCAGCATTTGCTGACTTTACTTGAAATTTAAGATTACTTGATTCCAAATGTTATATCACACTTAAAAATTCTCACTAACATTGGGATTCGAATTTGGACTTGAGGCGGCACCTTTGGATTATCAACCTATTGCTTTAGACACTACACCACTTCTTCGATCGATACAAACGTCTTATATTTTGTCTATATATGTTAATTTTTTTATATGATTTAATTTTAATAAAAATTATATTTTTCGTACTTTTATTATTAATTTAAACCTTAACTAGTTAGGTGAAGTCTACGAAACACCACACATTCCATTTCGGTTTTAAAATATTTATAATAAAATTTTTTTGTTATTTTTGTTAAATAGACAAAGTCATAAGAGATTATAAAATTTGAATGATTATAAAAGAGCACAATTAAAAAAGAGAAAAAATCCGTCTTAAAATATATAATTTAATTTAATTTAATTAATTAAATTTATATATAAATATATAAATCAACGCTTATTATAAGGGGTATCTATCTGTTTAATGCAACCATACCATATAATAAATGAAATTAGCTAATAATAGTAATTTCTCACGAATTCTCAAAATATCTCAAGTAATGATTTCTAAAATATTCATTATAATAAATTTCTAAGGGATACTTTAGAATAAATTAAACTTTTATATTGTTAGGAATAGCCCAAGTAAAACATAATAGTAAAAATTATATTAATTTAATTTTTTTTGGCTAATTGACAAATTTGTTCAATGTTTGGTCAAAATGACGTCAAATTGATATCATTTTGATTGTTATGTTCTACTTGGAAAGCTATAATGCAATAGAGATCGTACTAAAATTCAATAAAAAATTAAATTCTATCTGAAAATCTATTGCACATCCATAATAGATGTATAATGGACGTCCACAATGGATGTTATATGGATATTCCTCATCGATGAATTATGGACGTCCATTAGAGATCCACTATCGTGCACTATCGTGCATCGTGGAGATGGATGTCTGGTGGAGCTATGGATGATCTATGGACGTCTAATGGATGTTTTGTTCTGTGTGGGTCATCATATATTTCATACATATACGTAAGTAAACACCTTTTTAAACTCATAGTTACTTTCCAGCAAGAGACACAAGTCAACACTAGCATCATTCTGTCTTTGTTCCATACTCTGTGTGTAACAAAGACTAAGTTTACACGGCAACTTAAAACCGGTTTAGTAACTATCGTAGTTATTAAACTCTTGAATCCGATTGGAGTATATTTCTAAATCTAAAAGAATATACCAATCGGATGCGAAAGTTTACTAAATACGGTTGTTACTAAACCGGTTTTAAGCTGCCGTGTAAACTTAGTCAAAGATAGGATGATTGTGATGACTTGTGTCTATTAGTTAAAAGCAGCTTTAGATTCGATTAGATTTAAACTGTTTTGAAATCGCGCGTAAACAGAAAAGAACCAGTCCATTTTTGCGTTAGCAGTGGTATCCCTAGTAGCATAAAATGTTGGCTCAATATTGAGAAATTGTGTAAATGTTAAATATTGAGTATAAATTGATTTCCCAACATTCTTATTTAACCAATATCTTATTTAACCAATATTGGTCAGTAATATTGATCCAATAGCATTGGATAATATTGCAATATTGCAAATGTTAAGCAATAATATTTACTCAATTTTTTCACGTTGGACATTAATTGGATCCTAATGTAAAATTAATTCCAGTAAACGCTAGATATTCCTGGAAAATTTATAAAATGTTCCTAAAATTCAAAATTAACATTTCAAGAATATCCCAAAATATTCTGGAATATTTATAGAATTTACAAGGAATATTTAAATAAGCGCAAAGAGTTCCACTTTTTACAAATATTGGCGAATTGGTTGAAATAAAAAACTAGTTAGCGTTTACTGACTTTACTTGAAATTTAAGATTACTTGATTCCAAATGTTATATCACACTTAAAAATTATCACTAACATTGGGATTCGAACTTAGACTTTAGGCATCTTTGGATAAATGAGCCTATTTCTTTAGACACTACACCACTTCTTCGATCAATATAAACGTCTTATATTTTGTCTATATATGTTGCAATTAACGCAGTAATATAATTTTTTTATAATATGATTTAATTTTAATAAAAATTATATTTTTCGTACTTTTATTGTTAATTTAAACTTTAACTATCCAAATAGCCAAATCTCGAGCAAATTTTAACCAACACTTGACTACAAATTTTACTGCCAAAATGTCATCAAATTGGACACATCTGCTAAATCAAAAGTTGTTGGCAAATTGGCGCCAAATACCGAACAAGGTTTGTGCGGCGCAGTTTGATGTCAAATTGATATCAAATACCGAACAAAGCTTGCTAAAATCTAACACCAAATTGACGCCAAATTGACACCAAATACCGATCAAGATTTGTGCGGTGCAGTTTGGCGCCAAACTTTGCTCGGTATTTGGCAACAATTTGGCGTCAGATCTTGTTACCAAGCTTTGCTAACAAAACCCAAGCATATTGTGAACGCAGATGGCATCGGATTTGCCATCAAGTTTTGATCATATTTGGTGTCAATTTGGCGACAATTTGGTACCAAATTGTTTGCTGGCTAGTGAGGTCTACGAAACACCGCACATTTCATTCTAGTCTTAAAATTTGTATAGTAAAAATTTTTTTATTGCTCTTATTAAATAGACGAAATCATAAGAGATTATAAAATAACGTGTAAATATTTAAATATAATATTGGCAATAGATTACCATTTATTCAGATATCAATATTAATATTATATTAGGAAATATTGGCCAACGTATTTCCAATGTAAACGCAATATCGTGTAATTGTTGGAACATAACCCTAGTAGCAAAATTCATCGGCTTTACATTTATATTATTCATTGGCTTATATATTCATTGGTTAAACATTGATTATCTTGGGAATACATTAGCCAATACTGGCCAATATATATTTATTTTTAACATAATATTGGCCGTACATTGATTTCATTCTATATAATATTCATGTTATATTGGAAAATATTGGTCAATGCACTTTCAATGTAAATGCAATATTGTGTATTTATTGACGTGTAATACAATAGATTAACATTTATTCTAAAATCAACATTCATTTTATATTGGGAAATATTGGCCAATATACTTCTAATGTAAATCCAATTTTGTGACAATATTGGATTTACATTAGAAGTATATTGGCCAATATAAAATGAATGTTGATTTCAGAATAAATGTTAATCTATTGTATGCCAATATTACACGTCAATAAATACGCAATATTGCATTTACATTGAAAGTGCATTGACCAATATTTTCCAATATAATATAAATATTATATAGAATGAAATCAATGTACGGCCAATATTATGTTTCAATAATTGCACGATATTGCGTTTATATTGGCAGTGCAATGGTCATTGCATCGTATCCCAGATAGCCAAACCTGCGTGAGCAGATAGCCAAACCTGCGTGAGCAGAGTCTGTCAACAGTGTCTGTAGACAGAATGGCAACAGATTGTACGCAGAATCTGTTCTGACGACAGATTGGTGACAGACTGCGCGCAGAGCCTGTCGACAGACTCTGATGACAGACTGATAGCAGATTGTGCGCAAATTCTGTTTCCTAGATAGGCTATTTAATTCTATCAAGGGCCATATGTACGTTATTAAATGGGACAGTTTCACATACACACTATGTAAAACTGTTGCAGAAGAGTCAAGATAATTATATTGTGCAATAATTGTACACATATACAAAATAAAAAACAATTTTTACTTTCTAAAATTGTATTACACATTTCTGATAAGAAAGCAACAATAATAAAGAAATAACGAGTATAAGTATAGAATAGTACAACGATTAAATGGCCATTTAAAGGCGTACATATGCCATCCCTAGTAAAAATTGTCCTCATAATTTTTCATATATTTTCTCATATTATTATTTCTTTTATTAATATTATATTATATTATTATATTATTATATTATTATATTATTATATTATTATATTATTACATTATTATTATATTATTATTATTATTATATTATTATATTATTATTATATTATATTATTATTTTTGTTATTATGTCATTAAATCTGAACTATTTAACCGTCATGCAATAAGTACTGAAGGCAGCAGCACCGAATAAAATATTAGTCTCGCTATGTAAATAACTTTTACAGAATTTTTGTGATGGTTTATTTGAAAATATATCATGCTCTGATTTTGGTAAAACTTAATACAATCTGAATAGAACGATCGGCCAAATTAATTCGCACATGTAAAAGTACAGTATTTTATTAACATGATGGAAAAATGTCATTATCTGCTGTTTTATTGCAGTAATTTTCTATACAGTCCTTGGTAGAAAATTAATTTCGGATTATCATGTCGGTCTCTCTTACATTATTTATATGCTAAACGGTTTCGTCTATATTTTGCGGTTTAAAAGGCGAACAAACTCTAAGATTTTTCTTCCTTAAACTTTAAGTGGCGCAATACAAAGCGCTTTTTATCAAGTGAGGAATTGGCATAGTGTCTAAGGCGATGGATGATTATCCAAAAGATGTCTTCGGTTCAAGTTCGAATCTCACCAGAAAAAATCTTAAAAATTATGAAAAAATAATATAGAAAAACTTTTTTTTTATTGTATTTTACGAGTATTTATGAAAAAGCGCTTATTCCATGAGTAATTATAAAAAATTATGAGAAAATTTTCTACCAAAAATTTAATTAAAGAATCTACGAAACGATAGGATCTGCGCGCAATCTGCCGCCAATCTGCCGTCAGAGTCTGTCGACAGGCTCTGCGCGCAATCTGCCGCCAGTCTGTCGTCAGAGTCTGTTCGCAGACCCTGTCAACAGTCTGACGGCAGATTGGGGACGCAGATGTCTGTGGATCTGTCGACAGATCCTGCTCGAATTCAACAGATCCTGTCGCCAATCTGACGTTAGTCTGCGCGCAGATTGCTTACTGGGTTACTAATCCTATAATTTTAATTCTATAGTTCACTATTTTAATCACCATTGATCACTACTTAACCTCTAAGTACAAAAGAAACTGACGTATAAAATACTTTGCATACTTAGCGAAAAATAAACCATCGAAATTATTTCGAAATCGAAAAATAGCGTATAATATTGGCAATAACCTAGCCAATATAGATTACCCCACAATATTCCGAAAAATGCTATAAATCGTCCTAGAGGAATATTCTGAAATAAATATTCTAATATTGTTATAGGAATATGAATTTTCATTAATTTTAAGGGATTTTTTGGTAAAAATACATCTTTATTGTGAAGAAAATGGTTACAAATTGATTCAAAATATTGTCCATCGCTAGGCACTACTTTTTCCCATCTTTCTGGTAATAGGTGGATTCCACGACAAAAGAACGACACATCTTTTGAGGCTATCCACGAATGGACCCATTTTTGGTATCCTCATAAGGATGGAAGCGCTGCTCAGACAGGTCATGAGTCATCAATCGAAATAGGTGGTAATCGGAGGGAGCAATATCTGGAGAATACGGCGGGTGTGGTAGGACATCCCAGTTAAGCGCTTCTAACGTTTCCTTGACCGGTTTCACAGCATGTGGCTGAGCGTTGTCATGCTGGAAATCATTTTGTCGTGTCTTTTCGCGTGATCTGGCCGTTTTTGCTTCAATGTTCGACTCAATTGCATCAATTGTTGTTGGTAACGTTCCCCATTGATGGTTTCATTGGGTTGGAGCAGCTCATAATACACTACACTTAGCTGATCCAACCAAATATAGAGCATGAGCTTGGCGCCATGAATATTCGGCTTTGTCGTCGATGTTGATGGTACGCCTGGCCTGCACCATGATTTTTTGCGCTTCGGATTATCGTAGGGTATCCATTTTTCATCATCCGTTACGATACGATGCAAAAAACTTTTTCTTCTGTGTCTTTGAAGCAACAATTCACAAGTCATTTTGCGTCTTTCGACGTCCCCCGGCTTCAACTCGTACGGCATCCAATTTCCTTGCTTTTGTCATTCCAATGGCCTTCAAACGTCTGGAAATCGTTGATTGATCAACATTTAATGATTCTGCAAGTTCTTGCGTTTGACTTGGGTCTTGATCGAGTAAAGCTTCCACTTTCTCATCTTCAAATTTTTTCGGCTAGCCTGAATGTTCCTTGTCTTCCGTGTGAAAATCACCTTTTTTATAGCGTCGAAACCAGTACTCACATATTGAAATCGATGGAGTATAATCACCATAAGCTTCCGACAGCATTCGTTGACTTTCAGCAGCACTTTTCTTCAAATGGAAACAAAAAAGCAAAGCTTCCCACAAATTGCGTTTTGTTGGCACTAAATTCGACATATTCAATGCTCAAAAAAATAATGTTGTTTACACTTCGGCAAAATGATACATACTGAAAACTAAAGCCACATGATGGTGCTTTGACATGAAGGTAACAACAATATGGGGCTCGATGTGATATAGTACTAGTTATGCCATCTCTTGAAAATCCTTTAAAATTAATGCA
>NW_022639695.1:291824-294472 GCF_010583005.1 Odontomachus brunneus
ACAAATTGCGTTTTGTTGGCACTAAATTCGACATATTCAATGCTCAAAAACACAATGTTGTTTACACTTCGGCAAAATGATACATACTGAAAACTAAAGCCACATGATGGTGCTTTGACATGAAGGTAACAACAATATGGGGCTCGATGTGATATAGTACTAGTTATGCCATCTCTTGAAAATCCTTTAAAATTAATGCACACTCCCAATAATATAAACGTAATTCGTTTTATCACCCAGATAGCCAAGCCTACTAAAGTCAGGCTTTGCTAAATATATGCTGCATGCTATGTTGGCATAATTTGGGCAGTATCAAAGCATGGTCTGTCGTATCAGAGAATACACGTACAAATGAAGCAGAATCTGCGTCATGATATGATAGTAGAAATACTGCAAGAATAATGTATTAGGTGCGCAACTAAGTTCCCGCTGTGTTATAATCGTTAGTATTATTTTTAGCGTTGCCGAAACGTTTCGTAAGAAACCGCTTCGACAGCGCTACAACATTATTATAATTGCGCAAGTGCTACGCTAAGCATCGCCTTGAAAATATATTATAACATTGGGGACAGGTCAGCAGTAAATGTAACAACTTTACAGTTGTCCAAACACCCCCGCCTACGACCTAATTATAGATTATAAAAGGACCAGAGAAGAACGCCAAATAGGCTATTGCTCCTCCGGTTCTGCGACAGCAACTTACGCGACCGTCAAATTGTATTAAGTAATAAGAACTCGGGAAGTTCACATAAAAGGTGCATTAAATTTATTTATCAAACTACATCATTCCGCCTTTGCACCCTCGACCCACCGATCCCGAATCTACTCAGCGTGTCTCACCACTTTGGGGCACAACAGCTGTTTGTCAATAGATGGCTCCAACAGTAAGTGCTGGTCGATTTTGACATATCCAAAACGTCATGAACCAAGCTTAGACATATGGTAAACAAACCGCTTTGACACGTTAGTGATTTTGTTTTGGCATCATATACTTTTGGTTGTGTGAAAATGTCTGATTTTGTGCCAAATAATCGTCATTTGCGGGAAGTGTTGATTTTCTTATTTCATTCGAAGAAAATGGCGGCTGAAGCGCATTGAGAGCTCCAAAAAGTTTACAGAGATGCTGCTCTAAGTGAAACAACGTGCCGTGATTGGTTTCGTCGCTTTAAAGACGGTGATTTCGATGTTGACGACCGTCCGCGTGAAGGAAGGCCAAAAACCTTCGAAGACGCTGAATTGGAGACATTGCTCGATGAGGATCCGTGTCAAACGCAAGAACAGCTTGTTTCAGCTGTTTTAGGAGTTACCCGCCAAGCCATTTCCAAGCGATTGCATGCGTTGGGAATGATTCAAAAGCAAGGAACTTGGGTTCCTTATGATTTGAAGCCAAGGGACGTTGAGCGTCGTTTTTTCGCCTGTGAACAACTGCTCCAGCGGCAAAAAAGGAAGGGTTTTCTTCATCGCATCGTGACGGGTGATGAAAAATGGATTCATTACAGCAACCCAAAGAAAAGAAAGTCATGGGGACTGCCCGGTCATGCTTCTACGTCGTCGGCTCGGCCGAATATTCACGCTGCGAAGGTTATGCTGTGTATTTGGTGGGACCAGGTCGGTGTTATTTATTATGAGCTGTTGAAACCGAACGAAACCATCACTGGGGAACGGTATCGAATTCAATTGATGCGATTGAGCCGAGCACTGCGCGAAAAACGGCCACAATACGAGCAGAGACACGAAAAAGTGATTCTACTGCATGACAACGCTCGGCCTCATGTTGCCAAACCCGTTAAAACCTACTTGGAAACGCTCAAATGGGAAGTCCTACCCCACTCGCCATATTCCCCAGATATTGCGCCGTCCGATTATTACTTGTTCCGTTCGATGGCACATGGTCTGGCTGATCAGCAGTTACGCTCATATGAAGACATAAAAAAATGGCTTGATTCGTGGATAGCCTCACAAGACGAACGCTTTTACCGTAACGGTATTCGAGCTCTGCCAGAAAGATGGGAAAAAGTTGTAGCTAGCGATGGGCAATACTTTGAATGATTCATTTGTAACCATTTTTTTACAATAAAGTTGCATTTTCATGAAAAAAAAAACAGCGAGAACTTAGTTGCGCACCTAATATAATATGTCAACATAGAAAAAGAAAAATTTAAGCATTGAATGCTTATATGTTGACAAGGAGTTATAATATAACATATATGTTATATTTGCTGTACAATTTTATCATAATTTTATTATCTAATTTAACTAATATTATATTATAACTTATATATTTAACTAATATTATATTATAACATATATGTTATATTATAATATAATATTATTAGGACCTTAACTTAGTTTCCGCCCAAAAAATACTGAGAAAAAGCATTTATTGTAAAAAATTTATTTAAATTATTTCAATGAAAGTATTTTCCATCACTTTCTACAACTTTTTGCCATCTTTCTGGCAACTGGGCGATACCATCTCGATAAAACGATGTTTGTTTCGAAGCAATCCATTCGTCCACCCATTCTCGCACTTCTTCAACATTTCGGAAGCGTGTACCACTCAAGCCGTGCTGCATCGATCTGAACAAGTGGTAATCAGAAGGCGCTATGTCTGGTGAGTACGCTGGGTGAGGAAGAGTTTCCCATTC
>NW_022639695.1:294482-294910 GCF_010583005.1 Odontomachus brunneus
GGAAACTAAGTTAAGGTCCTAATAGATAAATTAGATAATAAAATTATGATAAAATTGTACAGCATATAAAATGATTTGTATGACATTTATATATATATATATATATATAATAAATTTCCCAAAACAACTCAGCAAACACAAAATAACAGTAACATAACTGTGCCTTATAATTTCCCTCTCAACCGTGTAAATGTTTACACGGTCGAGTGGAAAATTATAACTAACAGTTTTATTTTTATTACTTTGAGTTTGCCAGGAATTTATTCAACAAATTTATTATATATCTTTGTAGTACCTTCCTTAAATTCATTAATTAATAATTAAGTCGGTTGTTGAGAGAATATTGCAAAAAAATTTAAATTTTGTACTGCACCTTAATGGAAAAAATTTGCTGAAAATGCAATGAAATCATCGAAATGAGAAATGAA
>NW_022639695.1:294920-296790 GCF_010583005.1 Odontomachus brunneus
GGAATACTGCAAAAAAATTTAAATTTTGTACTGCACCTAAATGGAAAAAATTTGCTGAAAATGCAATAAAATTGTTGAAAATACAATGAAATCATCGAAATGAGAAATGAAAGTTACTGAAAAGTTGCTAAAAATATTTCATCATGAATCATGATTTTCATTATGAATTGTGTATTTCATTATGATTTTCATTATGAATTTATTCAACAAATTTATTATATATCTTTGTAGTACCTTCCTTAAATTCATTAATTAATAATTAAGTCGGTTGTTGAGAGAATATTGCAAAAAAATTTAAATTTTGTACTGCACCTTAATGGAAAAAATTTGCTGAAAATGCAATGAAATCATCGAAATGAGAAATGAAAGTTACTGAAAAGTTGCTAAAAATATTTCATCATGAATCATGATTTTCATTATGAATTGTAGTGAAAAGTGTGGAAAAACAATGAATTTTTAATGAATATTGATGAAAAGTAATGAAAAAATATTGAAATATTTAATTAAATATTTAATGAAATATTTAATGAAATATTTAATGAAATATTTAATGAAATTTACTAAATTGTAATGAAAACTGAGTAAATTGTATTGAAACTTTACTGAAATATTGATGAAAAGTTTTAGAGTGTGTTTGACAATCTTCGGTTCCTAGCAGTTATATGAGACATGAAGAAAATTGATTCAACATTACTGTGCTGTATGGGACATTTTTCTTGATTTTAAATTTCAATGATTTTCTACTGAATTTTATTGAAACTTATTGAAATTCACTGAAATTTACTGAATTTTCGCTGATTTTCAATGAATATTATTGAAATTTACGACGCTGATTTTGCTGATTTTCGATGAATATTGCTAAAATTATAATGAACATGGGTCAATTGATTGAGTTTTTCAGCAAAATTTTAGCACATTTCATTATGTTTTCAGCAAGTTTTATTATAATTTCAGTAAAATTATTCCATCGGGGCATTTCTGCCTCGTATCTACCGTTGCTTTCGGATGCACGTCATGATCAATTTTTGTTGCGTTTCTGCTGTTACATTCGAGCGGCACGTCGTGATTGATTTCTGCTGCGTTTTTGTCCTCATGTTCGAAAGCACGTAATGATTGATTTCTGCCGTATTTTTGTCGTTAGTACATGATGTAACATATTGTGTGATATATCTTCTATATTTCTATTGTCATACCGTGACAGCAAATCGTGTTCTATTTCTACCGCATTTGTCGCGTCATTGATATAGAAATCAGGCTATGCATGTGTTACGTCGGGATGTTACGTCCTGGTAGAGAACGCAACACGACGTAAGGCCTCGATCGTACTAGCAGGTCGAGTTACGAGTCAGCGACCAGAAGGATCGCTTTACACGTATATCGACGTACGACGAGTGGTCCTTTTTCGATCAGAGAACTGAATCTCTTTATCGCGGACAGGCCGAGAGCGGATAAGAGAAATGAAGGGGGAAAAGGGAAGGATTCGAAAAGAAATTGTGATATAATTTGAATTAGAATTTAGATAATTCTTGACGATTACATTTATTTTCCTTGCGGGATTGTTACAATTTTTATTAACTACTGGCACGGAGACAAAGTACGCGTGTGTGTGTATCTTTATGTGTGTGTGTGTGGACTTCTGGGTGAGGCTGAGCATTAATGCTCAGGATCATTGGGAGGTGAAGAGGGTGAAAAGTAGGTCGTAGGGGAAGATGGAGGAATAGGTGGAGGTGCTGGACGAGGAGGCAGATTTGAGGAAAAAAAAAAAAAAGAAAAACCGCCAAGTGGGGTGGGAAGGGTGGTAGATTTTGCTGATCCAGGAGTCTAGGTAGCGACCTGTGCGTAATCCGGGACAAATACTGTACGCGAGAGA
>NW_022639695.1:296962-297502 GCF_010583005.1 Odontomachus brunneus
TTGTATGATGACACAGTCGGGGTCCCACTACAACGGGAAGGGACAAACCAACTTAGAGAAGTTGACACCCCGGAATTACCAATGGCTTAAGATGGGAAGACAACTATCCGGAGTTAAAGTTTTGATATTGAGGGGAAGAAAACGAGTAACAAAACGATAACTTACTGTTGATGTGCGATTTGGAGGAGAGAGTAACTGTTGCTGGATTTCTCAGTTGGGCCCCTTTTGATCCTCGTCTGAATGGAACCTGGTATTTGTGTGTGAGGGTTGCGGACGATCGCACGATGAATACAACAATAAGCACAGAGAGTTGAGTAGCTGAACTCTTAGGGTACTTGGATTTTTCCTTAGTGGCGTATAAGTGACCCGCGGTGCGCGGAGTCGCGGTTATATACGATATTAACTGGAAATGGTTTGGTACGGAAGATGTGGAAATTTGGGGGGTCCTAGGTTGTTGGATTCGTCAGAGGAAATGGTATGGGGGACTGTTGTATCCAGTAGTAAGTAAGTAGACAGTGTTAAGGAAATCTTCTTGGCTGG
>NW_022639695.1:297912-298380 GCF_010583005.1 Odontomachus brunneus
GGGGGGGGGGGGGTACCAACATTTGTAAGTGGAGTATACGAAGGTTTGACATTTAGTTCAATAATTCGGCATGGGTTCAAGTAAGAATAAAGTGTTACTTGCGTATTGTTGGTGTCGTATTTTGTGTTTTCCGTAAGTTACCTTAGCCCTTAAACCGTAATTAGTCCTAAGTATTTGGGTCTTAACGGTTTGCTTTTGAGTATGCTAAAATTACTAGATAATATTTCAAGAAAATATGTAATTGAGACAAAAGAGTTTTACAAAGGGTCAAGTTGTTTTTAAAAGGAGGAAAAAATAGACGTCCTTTGATTCTCTTACTAAATTCTTTCGTCCTTCTTGTACATGAATATCTGAAGAGAAATAAGAAGGGAGATTTTTTTAGAAACAGGAAGAAGAAGGCAACCTCCAAATCCTCTTCCTTCATTTCTTCGTCCTTCTATGAAATTACATTTTTTTTTTTTTTTTTTT
>NW_022639695.1:298688-300258 GCF_010583005.1 Odontomachus brunneus
TAGTCCTTTTAATCTTCATCCATCCCTTTTCATCTTCAATTAAAGCTCTTGTTAGAGATCGCGCTTTAGCTCCCCATGTGGAGCCGGGATCTGTGGGTTCAACTCCGCACAATCCACAGGCTATAGCGTACCACGAGTCTTCGCAGAGGTGTTTAGGCAGCTTGTATACTTCCCACATTGCCTTCTTCGTGTTTCGGCCCCAATCACCCAAATGTACTGTCACAGAGTTCCCACGTATTGCCGTGACCTCTCCTCTGTACCAATTTCCTTCGTTTTTTACTGCTACTGCCTGTTTTAAGTGGACGGCGTGGGGAAACAAGGTATACCGTTTTTTCCTTCTTTCCATCAGGTAGTTCAGATCTTCTTGTAGTTCCGTAAGTCTGGTTTTAATATAATCTAATTAGACCCAAAAAAGGGTAGGGGATTCTACCCATGTGATGTATACAGGTAGTTGGCCCCGTGTCAGCAAGTGAGTATCGATATAAGGTATGGCCATTCCTGTAATAAGAGCAAACAGAGGGAGTGAAGGATTAATTATTGTACATTACGCCTTGAGGCTTAAAGAGTATGAGGTGCTGTCTTCTTGAGGGAAGGTAGATCGAAGTTGTTGGTATTCAATGACGTTGGGTGGACAAGATGGCGCAGTAATTATAGGTGAGGGATCGTTGCTGAGGTTTTTCAAACCTTTGACTTTCTGTGTTCCCATAGAGTTGTTGTCTCCAGTTTTGCTCTTCCCACCGAAGTGTAATAATAGTTGGGTAAGGGAGTCCCAAAAGGCTCCTATTAAGTATAAGGAACAACCGAAAACAGAATGTAAGGCGACACCATGCAGGATAGTGTCTAATATGAGTTTAATCATCCTGATGATGATTACGATGCCGAGTAATCCGGCACTAACATTGCCGAAAATTAGAAATTTCCCCCATATCCTGTCCCATGTTGAGGTTGCTAATTTTTCTAGAGCTGCTTCGTCCAGCAGATTCATGAAGGATCCCCCGTGTATAGTGGTAGCTTGTCCCATCATTCCTCTTGCTAATGTGTTAAGGACAGAAGGTCGCTCGGCAGGGAATAAAATATGATCTTTAAATTCTTCGAGATCGGCCTGTGAGTAGATTCCGCTAGTGGCGAGTTCACCGGGACTGGTATATTTCCATATGGGTCTTGTCATCGGTTTTAAGATCGTCGGTAGGATTGCCTCGACAGGGATTGGTGATATCCGATACCAAGCCTCGCCTAATCGGTACATTACGGGTACTAACCGATTACAGTTAACCTGTATGCCTTGGCGAAGCAATAAGTGTGTCTGAGGGGCTAAGTAATATGTGTTGTTGGCTCTTACGACCGAAAGTTGATTGTAACATTTGGTAGTCGGTGCAACTTGTACTTCGACTGGTACACATTTAATAATGTGTATTACTTCTCCAGCTAGGACGGAAGTATACCCAGGTGATTTCATGAGGTGGTAGGCAAATATATCTGGTGATTGCGTGGCAATTGCCAGAGCGTTTTGAAGCATTTTCTGTTCAAGATAACATTGCTGATATAGGATATTTCTATAAAGTTGGTTTAA
>NW_022639695.1:300268-301703 GCF_010583005.1 Odontomachus brunneus
GATTTCATGAGGTGGTAGGCAAATATATCTGGTGATTGCGTGGCAATTGCTAGAGCGTTTTGAAGCATTTTCTGTTCGAGATAACATTGCTGATATAGAATATTTCTATAAAGTTGGTTTAATTGAGTGCGAAAATGTTTCTCAACGTACACAAATTTCGAGTTCATATATGTGAAAATATCCGTATTTGCTGGATTATGTATTCTCTTGAAAATGCTTAGGTCGGTGAATGTTTCGAAAATGAACAATTTTGGATGTTCCGTTTTTACCAAGGGATAACCGCAAGCTTTTACTTCGCCTCTACTCGCCAGAGCAAAGGTTGTTTCTTATAATATAATTATATATTAATGTTTGTTTTTTATTTGTTTTGTTTCTTGAGTGGAGATGGAATAGACTGTTTGTGCCGTTGGATCGTTGCTGTCTTGAGCTTTGGTAGCATACCCGTCAAATAAGACTCCAAAGCTAGTTTCTCTACAAGAATCATCTGGTATGCTATCCCAGTAAGTGTTGCCTCCTTCTATGTCTAGGCATTCTCCTGTCTTTAGCGCACAGTGAATTCCTGATCGAAGTATTACTTGATTTGTATTGAGTTTTACAGTTGCCTTGTATTCTTGTAAGGTGATCTTCACACTTCCCAATACAACAACATTGGTCCAGCTTCCGTAATTATCTGAGAAAGCGCTCCCATCACAGTTTCCATCGTTATCAATCTTACCTGCTAATGTCACAGGCCTGCTTAAGGTTTGGTTAATTTTTAGTCCGGATACGATGGTGTGGCCTATTGAAAATGTTCCGTACATGTGCATCCGTAAACAAGTTTGATGTGTTACTTCGTGGATATATGAGAATTTGCCGTTGGCTACATCCATTGTATGGGAAAACATTCCGCATCTCTTTACTAACCGGTCTATCTCTACCTTACATTGACGTACCATGACAGAATGAAAATCGTTGGCTTGTAACAATTGTAACTTGAGTCGAGTGGAGTTGACTTGCACTGGCGGTATATCACATTCTTCGATAGTTAGTAAGGAAACAGTTGTGAGATTCGATGCGGCCGAATCGCAATCATATCCGATTATTGCTTCCGTTGGATAGAAATATTGTAGTAGACTCAAAATGGCAATGAGCTTCATTTCGGAAAGAACCACCTGAAAGTTATGAGTTCCGTTAGTTAGTCTCGGATTGTGGGAATTATATGTGAGATTCGAAGTCTATTAGGGTGTACAACGCGACTATTCTTTTTCAGTCTTATTTTGACGTTGTTTCTATTTAATATTTCTATGACTTTGTGAGATCCAGTATATTGATCACCAAATTTCCCAGGCTTCGGTCCTTTTAATAAAAATACATAATCCCCTGGTTTAAATGTTTGAGGATTGGTCTTTTTGTCGTAATGCATCTTAGATTTATTCTTGGCGTTTACGAGATTACG
>NW_022639695.1:301997-302708 GCF_010583005.1 Odontomachus brunneus
GGATTTCCCAAAATGTCGGTAAAATATAACAGGTTATCCTTGCGTAAAAAGTGCAGATCCCTGGATTCAACAAGGTTGTTTGCTCTAGTTTGAATATCAATTATGCGTGGTTTTCTTGTGATTATAGTGGGCAATTCGTCTTCACTTTCCTCGTCGGTATCCATGGGTAGCGGTCTCGGTGGTATGTTGTGTCTCTTTAAATTTATGTCTTTGTCAGGCGTGATTGTCTGCATTTTTTGTTTAGCTCTACTGCGGGTCAACATAGGCCGTTGAGTCTCGATTTTGTCTACCTGTCTTTTGTCCTCTGGGTCGGTGGTTTCAGGCACGTGGGCAAGCCCTTCCATTGTTTGACCTGTCGAAGGATCTGTTAATTCTTCCGGATTAAATGATGTAATTTCTGAGGGAGGAATTTCGGACAGTGGGTGATCATCATGTACGTATGTATGAGGAATGTCTTCGTCTTCTGATTCTTCAGTATCTTCTTCCTCGAGTAATTGTCGTATAATCTCTACATCTTTTGGATCGGTTGGATTCAATTTAATTTTAGGATTAATTATTTTACAAACTTCTGATGATAAGTCTATCGGATTTCGTGATAAGGCATCTGCGTTTTTATTTGTTCTACCGGACTTATAGACTACTTCGTATTCGTATTCTGCTAATTTTAGTCTCCAGCGAAGTATTCGCATGTTCGCATCCTGAGCGTTTTTG
>NW_022639695.1:303044-304536 GCF_010583005.1 Odontomachus brunneus
AAGCAATATATAATTGCTAGTGCTTCCTTTTCGTAGGTACCGTACTTTAATTCGTTATCGCTCAGTGTACGAGATGCGTATGCTATTGGCTGATCTTTGTTAATGATTCCTTGAGATAATATTTCGCTTATTGCGTAACCTGAAGCGTCGGTAGTTAATATAAATGGTCTCGAAAAATCTGGGTACTGCAAGACCGGTTCTTTACAAAGCTCATTTTTAAGAATATTAAACGGCTCTTGCTGTGCGTACCCCCATTGGAATGGGGTTTCGAGTTTCAATAACTGTGTCAAAGGTCGTGCTAATTTTGAAAATTCCGGAATAAATCTTCTATAGTATCCAGCCAGTCCCAGAAATTGCTTGACGTTTTTCGACGTTTTTGGCGTTGGAAATTCGCGTACCGCTTCGAGTTTTCTCGGGTCAGGCTTAACGCCCTTACTGCTAATTACGTGTCCCAAGTAACTGACTTCCTTTTGTAAGAATTTGCATTTATCCGGCTGTAATTTTAGATTGGCTTCCTTGAGTTTTTTTATTAAATTTTCGAATTTATATTTATGTTCTTTCAAGGAGGATGCATATACAACGATATCGTCTAACAAGGAAACGGTCGGGGGCGTCCCTCACCGAATTTGATGAGCATTGGATATGTTGTAGAGCATCAAAAAACATTAGACACGTATTTTTTTTTATGTGCTTATCTCGAGGTTTAGGGGTTGAAACCACCCCTTGAAAAAAACGGACTTTTTCATTTTTATTTAATATTTCCTAAAATATGAGGTATATGAAAAAATATTTCAGACAAAAGTTTTACAGTATCTTATGCCCTTTCCATCGGTCTATTCAAATTTTTTAAAATGCAATATTTCCCCCCCCCCCTCCCTCTCCCCTTCGTCACCTTTGCAAATTTTTAAGTTTTTGTAAGGACAAAAATTAAAAAGCATTTCATGCCAAATCCATCGATATATAATAATAGTATGGTTCCTCGATTCAATTCTTGGCAAAACTACATGACTGATAACTTCGCGTTATAGGCACCGCGTTGTGCGAGTAGGTAAGTACTGTACGTTGCGTTGGATTACTTCTCTTCACTTGCGCTATGTTTTATAACTACTTGCGCATATTTTCTCATATTACAAGATAAAAACGAATTAATTCTAATCATATGATATGTAATATACGAAATAAAGACGTAAGCAGAGATAAATATGCTTATGTAACAACAGTAGCAATTGTGCGCGGCGTCGTCTATATAGAACGTAATACAATCGAATGATTCTATTTTTACTAATTACGATCACATGATTCTGTTTCTATGCGAAAAATAATTGCAAAATATATTAATATGAGTGACTTAATATTGTTACTGAAAAACTATGACGCACTAGTTGATCTTGTTTTTGCACTGCACAGATGGTATATGAAATATTTTCTTACATATATGCTTAATCACTTAAGAATATATCTGAAGTACAGTCGTCGATAAAAATATCCGAGT
>NW_022639695.1:305240-305999 GCF_010583005.1 Odontomachus brunneus
GGGACAACCAAGTAAATGAAGGCGGTAGTAGAACAGAAAAATTAAAAAGGATATCTCAATACACACTAAATCGCTTCAATAAAGCACTTGAAAAAAAAATGATTATTCATGACATTGACATCGCTCGATGGGCATCTCGAGCGCAAGAAGAAGAAAATGTGGACAAATTCAAAGCTTCAATGACGTGGGTAAAAAGATTCAAAATTGCATATAATATTGTGTCTCGGAAAATAACCAAATTTGTCACGAAAAAATCCTTATTATCAAAATCAAATTTTGAAAATAAATGCAATACATTTATTGAAAACGTAAAATATTACATTGGTAGATATGGATTAGAAAATATTTATAATTCTGATCAGAGCGGATTTCAGTTAGAATTTCATTCCGGTCGTACGTTATCACATAAAGGTACAAAAAAGATAGAATCTGTAGTACAGTCCATATCAGTAACTACGCATAGTTATACTATACAGCCGACAATTTCAGTGGATGGTAGATTATTGTCTCCGCTTTTCATTGTTTTAAAGGAAGTAACAGGAACATTTGGTCCTAGAGTACAGGAAACTATGTTCAAAGCGCCTAATATTTTTGTTACGGCTTCTACATCAGGAAAATTAACGTCAAATCATGTAAAAACCTGGTTGAAAGAAGTATTTTTTCCGAATGTTGGGCCACAATCTGTATTATTATTAGATTCTTGGAGTGGGCATTGTCCCAACATAATAGCGGAAACTAGAACAGATTATGCAACAGATA
>NW_022639695.1:306009-306412 GCF_010583005.1 Odontomachus brunneus
AGTTGAAAGAAGTATTTTTTCCGAATGTTTGGCCACAATCTGTATTATTATTAGATTCTTGGAGTGGGCATTGTCCCAACATAATAGCGGAAACTAGAACAGATTATGCAACAGATATTGTTTTTCTAACAATTCCAGCCGGTACAACAGGACAAATACAGCCATTAGATGTATACGGCTTCCGATTATGGAAAAATTTTATTAGACATTTTTCTGATACTGTTTTATTGTTAAATCTTGCAATTGAACTTCATACTAGAAATAATATTTTGAAATTACAATCATTAACGCACCATCAATTCTCGTCGCCTAGGTTTCAAAGTTTATTTCGATATGCATGGTTTAAAAGTGGATATGTAGAGATTAGACCAACAGAGTTTCAAACACCGGTTGAATTTTGTTT
>NW_022639695.1:306633-307076 GCF_010583005.1 Odontomachus brunneus
GAAATATTGCATTTTAAAAAATTTGAATAGACCGATGGAAAGGGCATAAGATACTGTAAAACTTTTGTCTGAAATATTTTTTCACATACCTCATATTTTAGGAAATATTAAATAAAAATGAAAAAGTCCGTTTTTTTCAAGGGGTGGTTTCAACCCCTAAACCTCGAGATAAGCACATAAAAAAAAATACGTGTCTAATGTTTTTTGATGCTCTACAACATATCCAATGCTCACCAAATTCGGTGAGGGACGCCCCCGACCGTTTCCTTGTAAGTAAACAAAAGCTTCCTGTCCTTGTATCCCTGATAAAACTATATCCATTAACCTTTGAAAGGTCGCGGGAGCATTTTTTTAATCCAAAAGGCATGCGGTTAAACTCGTAATGTCCGAAAGGGGTGGTAAAAGCGGTTTTATGCCGATCGTGCGGATCCATCTTGATTTGA
>NW_022639695.1:307256-307679 GCF_010583005.1 Odontomachus brunneus
GTATAATACCACTATTTAGTAATTCCTGAACTTGTTTATTTATTTCAACCTTATGAATTTGAGGAAATCTATACTGCTTTGTGTTAATCGGATAATCGTCTGTAGTCGGTATTTGATGTTGCAGTACGTGCGTAGAGGTAAGTTGTTCTCCTGGCAATTGGAAGCAGTCTTGATGATTTTTAATCAATATTGTTACATTATCAGTTTCTTCTGGATTTAAGTGGTCCAATTTAATCAGAGTCAATAGTTCGCCTAATCAGTTATCGTTAAAAAGGTCGATTGGATTTATTTTGGGAACATTAGCGTTTAAAGCTAGATTCTTGGTGCTTTTATCAGGTTCGATAATAAGAGTTTTCCCGGGGTGATGTAGTCTCGTTTCCCTGTTTAAGTCAAAGGTTATGTCACAGTTTTGTCTAGGGAAAC
>NW_022639695.1:307689-310579 GCF_010583005.1 Odontomachus brunneus
ATAAGAGTTTTCCCGGGGTGATGTAGTCTCGTTTCCCTGTTTAAGTCAAAGGTTATGTCATAGTTTTGTCTAGGGAAACTGGTCAATGATGAATCTGGAAACGGAGCGATATGCAACTTGACATACTGATTAGATTTAATATTTTTTATATTCTCCGGACGGTTGGGCTGTAAAAAATTATTACAGTTAGGTGAAATTTGGAGATCAACAACTGGTGCATCATTTATCCTTTCGGCAAGGTTTATATTATCTTCGAGATCGCGAATTTCATTCTCCTTGTCCCTTTTTATTTGATGTGTCTCATTATTCTCGTACGAGGACTTACATATTTCTTTTCGATTCTTGTTTTCCTTTTCTGTAATTTTTTCTATAGCATGTGTAAAGTTCTGTTCTAGATGGTCTAATTTATTAACTTCCTTTAAGAATTCATCTTTCGATGTTTCTACTTTTTTCTGTCAATTTCTGTTTTATTAATTCAATAGAGGTTTGCAAATTTTCTCCTTGTTTTTTATTCGCGTTTTCTTTATAGAATAAATGGGGTAACTGGAAATCGACCCCTTGGTTAGAACTTCTCAAATCAGGATGAGGAGGTTGGAAACTTTCCTCTGAATTTCCAATTAACTTTTTACAATAATTCTGTGAATCATTATTTGGATTTCTTGACCTTGAATCTTTACATGAGGCTTGGGACATTGCCTCGAATTCTTTACTTATCTGGTTCGAAGAATTTTGGGGAATAGGAAACGTACCCCTTTTGCTTAGAGAGGTTTGGAAACTTCCCTCTCGGATTTCGCACTGGATATTATTTGAAGAATCATGGGGAATCTGGAAATCGTCCCTTTGATTTAACGCATCAGAGCTTGGATAAGGAATTCCTTCAGGATGTTTGGTCGAATTTACTTTAGATCTATGATATCCCGCAAAAAATTCTTCCTTCGATTTACTATCCGATAGCTCCTCTGGACGGGGAAACTGGAAACTGTCCCCTTGGACGGGAGCGTCTAGGTTGGGATAGAAGGATTGAAGAAATTTTTTAGAGGCTTTATCTAGACTTCCTTGCGACTTCCCTAAACGTTTACTGAGAGGAATCCGTGAATCATTCGCACTGCACATTGCGTGAACATGTTGATAAATTCCGCTATCTTTCGAAGGTTGGGGAATCTGGAAATCGTCCCCTTTTCCTAGTATATTTTGCGATACGAGTACCTGAGTTCCTTTTTCTTTGCAGTCAGAATTAATTTCTTTATCGTTATTATTCTTCAAAACGTTACCATTTTCGTTGTCCTTGGGATTCGCAGGTCGTATATTATAAGTGGGTACGAGAATTTCTACTTCAGTATCCAAAGAATTTATTACTTCTGTGTAAGCTTTGCCGTCCGTGTTTTTTATCAGATCGTTTGTTTTTACCTGTACGCCGTTGCCGATAGTTATCTTAGGTAGATATCCTTCCTTAATATGCGGATTTCCAATACGCACGAAGAACAATCCCCTCGAACGCGCAGGAATTATTATAGACTCAGGAGAATAGAAAGGAATTTTAGTATTTAAAACATCTAAATGCCCTTTGGAATAATCAATTTTCGCTCCGGTTTGTTGGAAAAAGTCGTTACCTAAAATTCCGCTTGATTGAATAGGAAAATTGTCAGAAACTACATGAAAGTTAACCGGTACGCCTAAAATTGTTATGACTGTCTCCCCTGAAGTATATACGGAATGTTCATTAATACCATTTAACTTTAATATACGATTCGGATTTATTATTTGCTTCTTGGGAATTCTATTTTCTCTGACCAAATTAGGTCCTGATCCTGTGTCAAGCATAAAAATTTCGTAACAATTGCTATCGTTCAAGCTTACTTGGATTGTGGGAACGCAACTTTCTTTATTCAATTTTATTTCTTCCTGTCGAATTAGGGGATTTCGGTTATAATCTCTTCGCCCTGGGTCGTCATTACTGGGCGTCCAGTTCCGGCGGTTCCCCGAGTCGCGCCCGTAATCGAAGAACTCACTTGGTTTCCCTGTATCCGGTTATTATTTTCGATTCTCAGAACACAGTTTTCCAATGAATGACCTGTTTCCTTGCAATACCTGCATTGGTTCGGTAAACCTGAAGTCGGTTGGGTTTCGCGACATTCTTTCGCTTTATGCCCGATCTTATTACATAATTGGCATATAATTGAACTATTACTTAATAACGAATTTTGACTGTTGGATTGTCTCATACGACATTGAGATGCGGTATGACCTGGGCGCTCGCACCATTGGCACGTCCCTACAGCATTACTAAGTGAGATGTTCCGATTCGTATAACAATTTTTTGCATCGTGGCCCGTTTTATTACACAACTGACAGAGAACAGCATTAGTAGTAACTGAGCGACTTCGGCAATCTCTCGCGGTGTGACCGGATCTCTGGCAACTCTGGCAAATTATATTTAATTGATTACGATGTAGTTGGCAGTTTTTAGCAAGATGACCGGGTCTTTGACAATTATAACAGGTAACGATAGGTTGATTGTGAGTTGTTCGACAGGTTTGGGCAGTATGACCGGATTTCGAGCAAATTTGGCATGTAATTGTATTGTTCTGTACTAGTTTTACGGAAGCCGTGCCGGCGCGGTCTCTTGTTCTACAATTATCTGCGCTATGGCCCCGTTTTTTACAGAGTTGACAAACTAAAATATCATTACCCAAGTTGGGACTTCGTAAATAACGACAATTATCCGCGGTGTGACCAGAAGTTTTACAGATCTGGCAAGTATGTAAGTTAGCGGCGGCGGGTGGATTTAGTGTGCCACGCAATTCGTTAATCGTGCGTAACTCCCTTTCTATTCTTAGTGCTTCGTTTACCGTGCCCGCTACGTTTAAGTCTCGGGAGATTCTTTGTTCTA